>NC_090194.1:37243948-37386448 GCF_024679245.1 Pseudorasbora parva
AGGAAGTACAGTCTCTGCTGAGCCTTTTTCACATTGGAGTCAATGTGATATCTGTGTGTATAAAAACACAGAATGCATTAACTGTGTGAATCTCTCTGAATTGCTGAAAATCAATTCAACATGTTGCTATCATGAGCTAGCATTTTGTTAGCATGAATTAGCATGATTTAACATGTTGATATCATCGCAATTCAAAGCAACATGTCAGAAAGCACACAGAACGAGTCTTTGGCGCTCCAGGAGGAGATACACGGCAACATGGGAGAGATCTTGCGGTCTCATTTGTATACTTCTCTAGAATCATATCGCAACCTTTTCATATACGGTAGACAAAAACATGACGACACACTGCCTCTTTTAAATGTTTTTTTTAATTTATTCTCTGATCTGTTCATTCTTCCAACAGCCATAGGACCGGACCAGCCGCCTCAAACTAGTAAACTAGATCACATAAGTTAAACTACTAAGGTGAACTGTGACACACTCTCACAGACACATACACACACACACACACACACACACACACACACACACACACACACACACGAGCGGCGCAGCGATCGTTACACAAGAGCCAGACAGCAGCCGATGACCTATCTAATATCAGCACTAAATAACACCGTTTACTCTTATTTACACATTGAATATAATGATTGTGTGTGTGTGTGTGTGTGTGTGTTTTAATTACCAGCTGACCCCGACCCATTCGGCAGATTTATTTAGAAAAACATATTTTAATATTAATCTATTATGCATTTTTAAAAAGGGTTGTAAAACAAAATAAAACCTGATAAACAAAAATAATAATAATTCTCAACTTGCGCGCACACTGATTTGATTGGACAACTTTAAAATACATCACATCCGGTCGGCGTGTCGCATACGGTGTAGTCGCTCAAGTTCAAATATTTGAACGCATCCGAAGCTCAAATCGGATCCGTAAATTCCGCATTCGCATATGGTCGGTACCCCACGCATTCTCTGTACGACTCTCCATTGGAAATGAATGACTTCCGGTCCCGACGGCGGTCGTTTGTCGTGTGCAGTGGAAAGGCGGCTTAATAATGATGAAGCGATGCGATCTCCGGTCTCGAGTGGTTTTGCTCGCAGCTTCAGTTTGAAGACTCTCTCTTTGCATTAACAGCAGTCGTTACACACACATGTTCAGCATGAGTGTGTGTGTGGTGTCAGAGTAGGGGAGAACCGGGGCGAAAGTAACAAAGCGATTTTCTCAGAGCCCCGACTACATTTGCATTCCAAGCTATGAGAGCACGTTCAGCACGCAACCTTTGATGGATCTGCCAAAAATCATGTGATTTCGTCATCGTTTCCCGCGGCTGGGTCCAAAAAGTAGTTTTCGAGTACGGAAAGTAAATTACTGAAGCGGTACTTTTTTTTCTAATTGCAAGTTGTGTTTCTTGTTTCATGTGTCACAGTAATGATCACTCTACAGATTATTTATTGCTGTTACACATCCTGAAGGTTTGTCTTTTTAGAGTTTTTCAGTATGAAAGTATATCGTGTTTAAATGTCAGGACTTCCTGTCGGGATGAAAATAACACTTGCTACTTTTGTCCCACTTTTATATATATAATGCATATTATGCTAATTTTATTTTCATATTGTTCATATTGTTGAAGAAAAAAATGTATCAAATAGATTGACATTGCACAAAAAAATAATATTCTAAAACAACAAGCTTGTATTGTCAGCTACAGCTGGTTGAGCAACCAGTAGAGCGTGGCGCTAGCAACGCCAAGGTCATGGGTTCGATTCCCAGGGAAAGCAAGAACTGACAGTACTGTAAAATGTGTACCTTGAATGCAATGTAAGTTGCTTTAGATAAAAGCGTCTGCCAAATGCGTAAATGGAAATGTCAAGTTATATTTGAAACATTTGATTGAACTTAAATTGTAAAATTTAAATTTAATTAAAAAATAGTTTTTTCAAAGATAAAGTAGCTACAAAATGTTTGCAGTTACATATTAACAAGGTCATAGTCAGGTATGTTTAATAAAAACAAGAGTAACACAAAACAATCTAGCTTATATTGTTGTGTTACTTTCTGCATCTTATGTTCAAAGTGATATTATACTGTAGTCGTTCTGCATTTGTACAAAATACCAGCTGCTATTGATAGACCACACTTATGAGTTATTGAGCAGAGCAAATATATATATATCTCTGTCTAAAACAATTTCTTTTAAAATGACGTTTTTCTGAAAAATGGTACTTTCGCCCCTGCTCTCCCCTAATGAGATTACAGAAGATGGTCCTCCTGTAATGAATCTCAGACAAACGGCTGAATCCGGATGATAGTCAGCTGATGTATGACGGCGCATTAGCATGTCAGAATATATCAATGGACATGCATTAAGGAGTCCGAAGACGCTCGCGCTCCGTGAGAATCAAGTGTACACTGAAAAATAGTGTGTTGGATTTACATTATTTAACTGAGTACAAAAACAGTCAAACAAACATAATGTGCTCATGTAACTTCAACATCATGAAAAGTGACTCAGTTAAGTAGTTTTAAAGTGAATTGTATATGACTCCCTGTCATGATTCAGACATTCAATTTTATATATTCATTCATCCAATCAATAATGGGCGTATCGATATATCGATACTGTTGTGTGCATCAAAAAGTATCGATACTCAAATAAGGTTTTTTTTTTTTTTTACCAGCAATTTTTATTTTATTTACAGAGATGCAAACGGGTGAGGGGTAAAATAAAAGGTGAGAACATTGCATGAGTAGAAAATATTCTTAAAATATATATTTACTTTTCACGCTCATTTCTAGATGCTATTGAGTGTCTTTGCATCTGCATTAAAACTAATTCTAACAGGTAAGTTTTAATGCAGGGCAAAACAACCCTTTATAAAACACAAAAAATGATTCAATATGGGAGCGGAATACATTCAAGACGACGACAACCAGATGAAATGTATGTTGGAAATCACCGTAGCTTCTTAATTAACTCTCAAAACTGAAAACTGAAGATCCCACGGGTTACAAATGCAAACTCTAAAAAATGCTGGGTTAAAAACAACCCAAGTTGGGTTAAAAATGCACTGACCCAACAATTGGGTTGTTTTAACCCAATGGTTGAGTTGTTCTTACCCAGCAATTGGGTCGTCTTAAGCAACATTTAACCCAACCACTGGGTTAAAACAACTCAACCATTGGGTTAAAACAACTCAATTGTTGGGTCGGTGCATTTTCAACCCAACTTGGGTTGTTTTTAACCCAGCATTTTTTAGAATGCATCAATATAGGACACTCTGTACACCGCCTCGTAAGTTACTGTATTACCTCTTCACGTCACTTCACAAAACGAGAAGAAAAGATCAGCCTGAACAACATGTTATCAAAATGTTGTTTTAAGATTATTTTCCTCACCCCACTGGCAGATTATTTATCTTATTTTAAGCAAAAACTCTCTTCATTTTGAGTTATTTTCCCCCAAAACAAGACAATTACTTTTGCTTGTCTAGTAAATACTTCTTGTTTTAAGGATTTTTAGATGTTTGGACTAGAAACAAGACAAAAATACTGAGTAAGAAAAGCATTTTTTTGCAGTGTGTGGTGACCTATTTTGATCTCAAAAAGGTGAATTCTCCCCTAAAGGTGAGGAGTTTGCATCAATGAATTTAAAAAGATTATTTAATGCACACACTATAACCTATGATGCCGAATAGTTGTGTAGTATAGGACTATTTTCCTGCTCATCTGAACCATGATCTGAACGCACACAAACATTGCAAGACCGAACCAGTCGATCACAGAGAGCGTTTGCTCAGTGATGACACTGGATTCAAAATAAGCTGCGTTTCCCAAAACTATCATAAGAAACCATTGATGCTTTTGGAAACACAGCCCAGAAAAATGCTCACCAGAAGACAGAAAAACATGTTATTTCACAATAAACAAATACAAATATTGTGTTGATATTGATCATGTTCTATTCTGTAACTAATTAATATAAATAATACATTATCAGAATAAAAGGGATCCATTTTATGGGTGCAATGTTCTGGCAGTCCTTTATGAAAATGAACCGTGGTTTATATTTTACTACAGTGACCGTAGTTCAACTATTGTAGATTTACATGTTTACTACTAAGTAAACATTTTAACCATGTGTTAATATTTCGGATCAATTCGGATCGCCAACGTCTCGTGATTTCAGCAGTTTGACACGCGATCCGAATCATTGATCGATTCACTGACTCGCTGATTCATAACCGTTTGAATCTTTATTTGAGGATTGAACACAAACCCAGAAGAGAAGCCAATGCTGAATAAAGTCGTAGTTTTTGTTATTTTTGGACCCAAATGTATTTTGGATGCTTCAAGAGACTCTAATTAACCCACTGATGTCTCATATGGACTACTGTGATGATGTTTTTATTCCCTTTCTGGACATGGACAGTATAGTGTGCATACACTTGCATACGCTCTCGGACTAAATATAAAATATCTTAAACTGTGTGTGAAGATGAACGGAGGTCTTACGGGTGTGGAGCGACATTAGGGAGAGGAGTTAATGACAGACATCTAATTTTTGGGTGAACTAACCCTTTAGTTAAGCAATTTGAACAAGCAGTAAAAATCGTTTTCCCCAGTGAAGAGTGGCTGTAGGCCGGAGAGCATCTGTGAATGTGGCCACACATCATCAGGGTCAGAAACGCTCCGCAGGATCATCCGTCACAATCACAATCGCCTCCAATTAGGCTCCCCTTGAAAAGCCCCACGGTGACCAAACATCATTTCTATCGACTGCGAGCTCTCCGGAGACAGACGACTGATGATGATCACTCGTGTCATCTTCCTCATGATCCCACATCATGAGTGTCACCAAATCTCTTCACACACTACAAATGACACGATGCTTTTATTTTATTTTTCATTTATATACATTGTACACAATATAAAATAAAGCATAAAAATTAGATGAAAAACTCTCAAATTGAAATGCTGCCATGGCAACTAACATAAAATAAGAATTACAAAAATGACATACAGCACAGTGCAATATTCATGGGTACATAGTATTTGTTTATATTTCTTATTTATTAATATTTTGAATTCACTTTTATTTTTACATGTTTAGTTTTCATTTATTTTATTTTTTTTAATATTGTGCTTTTAGTGATTTTGTAACTTTTTGTTGTGTGTTTTTTTACATTTCTATGTAATTTTAATTTGAGGTTTAGCAATTTTAGTACTTATTTTATTTTTGTCTACATTTCATCAAAAAAGCTTGATGTACATTATGACATTTGTTAATATTTATTTGTTAATTAGTTTGTTCTTATTTTTAAATGTTCTGCTTTTAAATTGAGCAATTATTTGTTTTAGTAATTATGTAAAACACTTTTGTAATATACTATTTGCACAGTGTAAATAAGCTGATAAACGTCTGAATAAACCATAATATAATATAATATATAATAATATTCTATTTGCACAGTGTAAATAAGATTATAAATATCTGAATAAACCATGATATTCTACAATATAATATTCTACACTCACCTAAAGGATTATTAGGAGCACCTGTTCAATTTCTCATTGATGCAATTATCTAATCAGCCAATCACATGACAGTTCTTCAGTGCATTTAGGGGTGTGGTCCTGGTCAAGACAATCTCCTGAACTCCAAACTGAATGTCAGAATGGGAAAGAAAGGTGATTTAAGCCGTTTTGAGCGTGGCATGGTTGTTGGTGCCAGACGGGCTGGTCTGAGTATTTCACAATCTGCTCAGTTACTGGGATTTTCACACACAACCATTTCTAGGGTTTACAAAGAATGGTGTGAGAAGGGAAGAGCATCCAGTGTGCAGCAGTCCTGTGGGAGAAAATGCCTTGATGAGGCTCGAGGTCAGAGGAGAATGGGCGACTGATTCAAGCTGATAGAAGAGCAACTTTGACTGAAATAACCACTCGTTACAACCGAGGTATGCAGCAAAGCATTTGTGAAGCCACAACACACACAACCTTGAGGCGGATGGGCTACAACAGCAGAAGACCCCACCGGGTACCACTCATCTCCACTACAAATAGGAAAAAGAGGCGACAATTTGCACGAGCTCACCAAAAGTGGACAGTTGAAGACTGGAAAAATGTTGCCTGGTCTGATGAGTCTCGATTTCTGTTGAGACATTCAGATGGTAGAGTCAGAATTTGGCGTAACCAGAATGAGAACATGGATCCATCATGCCTTGTTCCCACTGTGCAGGCTGGTGGTGGTGGTGTAATGGTGTGGGGGATGTTTTCTTGGCACACTTTAGGCCCCTTAGTGCCAATTGGGCATCGTTTAAATGCCACAGCCTACCTGAGCATTGTTTCTGACCATGTCCATCCCTTTATGACCACCATGTACCCATCCTCTGATGGCTACTTCCAGCAGGATAATGCACCATGTCACAAAGCTCCAATCATTTCAAATTGGTTTCTTGAACATGCCAATGAGTTGACTGAACTATAATGGCCGCCACAGTCCCCAGATCTCAACCCAATAGAGCATCTTTGGGATGTGGTGGAACGGGAGCTTCGTGCCCTGGATGTGCATCCCACAAATCTCCATCAACTGCAAGATGCTCTCCTATCAATATGGGCCGACATTTCTAAAGAATGCTTTCAGCAGCTTGTTGATCAATGCCACGGAAAATTAAGGCAGTTCTGAAGGAGAAAGGGGTCAAACACAGTATTAGTGTGTGCTCATAATAATCCTTTAGGGGAGTGTATTTGCACAGTGTAAATAGGATGCATATATTGCTAAATATCTGAATAAACCATAATATTCGACTAAATCAAATACATCAGGACTTTTGAGAGTCAGAACAGGTACAAATCTCTGTATGGTAACACAGGAGATTATTGACACCGTTTGATGTCCAAACCATCCTAATATGCATGTTTAAGTTGACACATTTGCGTGGACCTTAGGATATCTCTGAGGGTCCTCTATAGTTTGTGTGTGTGTGGTTTATGTGGTCCAGTGTCTGAAGGTTGTTGTGTTTGATTTCACACTAGCGTCTGTGATCTGGGATCAAGCGTCACACACTCAATGTTTCACATCAGCACAAGCGAACATCGGTCTCGCTCCACACAAAACCTAAATGTAATTTTACGCCGCCCATCTGCTCAATCACAAGCGTTTGTTCATTACTGTCCACACGATTGAAGGCCGTGCTCTCGTTGTTCGAGCGGAGACTCATTAGCTGAGATTGGAGAGTTGGCTCTGCAGAAGAGCGACTGACATCAGACGGATATTAATACTGCGACCTGAACACTACAGATTAATAATTGTGAGTAAAACATCAGGATTATTAATGTTTCAGATGAAGTAGTTCTGTGATTTATAAGCCTTTAACTCTAAAAGGAAAGTTTGTTGAGCTTTATTGTTGACTTCACCTAATGTGAAAGTTAAAATTCTTTTGTAAGCTTTCAGTTTATATTATAATGTTTTACAGATATATCTTTCTGTCTGTCTATGATGCTTCACAGGTGTGACGTAAATGCTTTTAAAAGGCTGGAGCTCCACTATTTTTTTTACTTAGAATTTCAATAGGAAATACATACACTGTAAAAAAAAATATTGGTTTAACTTAAAAAAGTAAGTAACCTGGTTGCCTTCTAATTTTGAGTTTTTTAAATAAAAAATTTGAGTTGATACAATGAAGGAAATTGGTTTAATAAATATAAACTCAAAATATTAATGTATCTGAACCACATAAAAAATGTGATAAATCATGAAAATAGCACCATTTGGCTGCGTCATCACAAATAAACACACAATTACCCAATATGCTTACAAAATCTTTGAATAATATTTAAATAAAGGTTGTCAATTCTCAAAAATGTTCATTGTATTAAATCAAATTTTTAATTTCAATGAACTCAAAATATGAAGGCAACCAGGTAACTTTAAAAAAAAAAACATTTTTTACAGTGTATATATGTATTATATATGTACTATATTATTATATATATTTCCTATTGACATGTTTTTGTGTGGTGGTCCCCAGAAGCAAGCAAAATCTTGTGAAGATATACAGTATATAAGGAAATGTACTGTATATACACTAAATTGCCAAAAGTGTTGGGACGCCTGCCTCTACACACACCTGAGCTTCCCATTGTTAATCCGTGGGATTTAATCTGGAGTCGGCCCACCCTCTCTAACAGCTCCAGCTCTTCTGGGAAGGCTTTCCTCAAGGTTTAGGAGTGTGTTTATGGGGATTTTTGCCCATTCTTCTAGAAGCTCATTTGTGAGGTCAGGCACTGATGTTGGACGAGAAGGCCTGGCTCTCAGTCTCCGCTCTAATTCATCCCAAAGCTGTTCTATCGGGTTGAGCTCAGGACTCTGTGCAGGCCAGTCCAGTTCCTCCACACCAAACTCCTCATCCATGTCTTTATGGAGCGACGCTTTGTGCACTGGAGCGCAGTCATGCTGGGACAGGAAGGGGCCGTCCCCAAACTGATCCCACAAAGTTGGGAGCATGAAATTGCCCAAAATGTCTTGGTGAAGCATTAAGAGTTCCTTTCACTGGAACTAAAGGGGCAAATCCCTGAAAAACAACCCCACCCCATAATCCCCCTTCCACCAAACTTTACACTTGGCACAATGCAGTCAGTGCTTTACACCACTGCATCCCACGCTTTGCATTGCTCTTGGTGATGTAAGACTTGGATGAGCTGCTCGGCCATGGAAACCCATTCCATGAAGCTCTCTCCGCTGTTCTTGAGCTCATCTGAAGGCCACAGAAGTCTGGAGGTCTGGAGCTGTTGACTCTGCAGAAAGTTGGTGACTTCTGCACACTGTGACCCTCAGCATGCGCTGACCCCGCTCTGGGATTTATCACTTCGTGGCTGAGTTGCTGTTGTTCCCAATGGCTTCCACTTTGTTCTAATCCCACTAACAGTTGAGCGTGGAATATTTAGTAGTGAGGAAATGTCAGGAATGGACTTATTGCACAGGTGGCAGCCTATCACGGCCCCACGCTTGAATTCACTGAGCTCCTGAGAGCGACCCATTCTTTCACTAATGTGTGTAGAAGCGTCTGCAGGCCGAGAGCTGGAGTTATACACCTGTGGACATGAAGGGTTTGAACAGCTGAACTCAGGGATCTGGAGGGGCGGCCCAATACTTCTGGCAATATAGTGTATATAAGATATATGAAGTAAGTACTTTAAAGGAATGCAAGCATGTCGCTTTGGAGATACAGTCGGCACAGGGTTGATATTAATTTATAATAATATATTCATATTTTATATTACTCTTAGTGATGGGAATAGCGGCGTTATAGATAAACAGCGTTACTAACGGCGTACATTTTTTCAGTAACGAGAAATCACACTAATTACTGTTTCCCCCGTTACAACGCTGTTACCGTTACTGAGAATAAAATGCGGCGTTACTATAATTGAGCTCACAGAAGCGGTTTTCATCCGATCAGGCACGCGCTCTGTCAGCGGACCTGCAGCTGTGTGTGTGTGTGTGTGTGTGAGTGACACACGCACGCGGGCATGCGACCAGCGATCAGGAGTCAGAGCGATATCATGTCCAATGACTTCAAAGGTAGCTTTCCAAACTGGAAGTATAAGTGCTACTTTTCCCTCGTTGAGGTGAAAGGTAAGAAGGTTTATGTAACGTGCAGCTTATACCCAGTTAGTCTCTCTCCACGTCGGTGAACTCAAAAGATAACGTGAGCTCCACTACCAAAGGAATAGACTGAGACACGACATTAAAGCAACCAAAACTAGAGTTTTCTCCACTGCAAACTCACCCAGACAGAAACATACTTTTTATTTTTAATAACTTATATTTAGTTTTATTGTTCCACTATATTACTGATAGTTACAATAATGTATTGAATTTGATAGGTGTCTCTCACATTGTCCCACAGCAACATTAAAAGAGTATAGATTAGTGTACAATGTTTTATAATAATAATTTATTCTATTTAGTGTCCATTTTATTCATTTAACATTTTATATTGGGGGCATCCAAGTCATTTTACATATTTGAACATTTATAAAAAGTTATAAACACTTGTCTGTTCTACTCAACTGACTTGTGAAAACTGTTTAAAAAAAAAAAAGACTTATATCAACTTTTTTTTTTACAGTAACGCAAATAGTTACTTTCCCTGGTAACGAGTTACTTTTATTATAGAGTAATTCAGTTACTAACTCAGTTACTTTTTGGAACAAGTAGTGAGTAACTATAACTAATAATTTTTTTAAAGTAACGTTCCCAACACTGATTACTCCTAACATAGAACATGTGTACTACAACCTTTGTGTATTACAACCTAGATCAATGTTCGTGTATGATAATCATCTGATTAACGTAGACATGAGACTGAAACATTCCAGCAGTAAACGTGACATACGTCATGAGGACGGCAGGTTATTAAACATCATAAAGCTAAATAAAATCATCTGAGATCTGGATAATCATCTTTGGGCCACTTATCAAAACTCCAGGGCCACAAAACCTGATTACGCTGCTAATCTTTCCAAAGCATCTCCAATGACTGGATAAGCATGGATATTTGATAAGACTTTACAAGAAGGTCTCATTTTTAACATTATTATCTAACATTAAATAACAATGAGCAATTTGGCTTTTTTCATGTTTTAGTTCACAGTGCATTACCTAATGTTACAATATGTGATGTTAAAAATGTATTAGTAAATGTTGAGCTTAACACTCATAAAGATTAATAAATGCTGTAGAAGGATTGTTCATTGGTAGTTCATGTTAACGAATGTAATGTTTATTTTCTCCTGATTTTTCCAGCACGTGATGTTGTTTTCTCATGGGAAAGATATCTGGGAAATGAAAAGGACTCCGTTTTAACACCAATCCTATTGTCAAGCTAATTAGCATTTCTGTGCAGAGAAAAGCAGCTAATATGATCTGTCGTTCTCTGTCGGATCACAAGCGGCGGGGCGTGAATGACACCCGACTTCTGTGGGACGCCAGCTGTACCGCTGATATACCGCTCAAAAGTTGGGAATGATATTATTTCTCTGTTTCATGCAGCCAGTCATATCTGTGATTTGTTAATTTGCTATAAAGTAAAAAAAGCCATAGGTGGACATCATCCTCTGAGTGTGATGATTTTTGTATTACCAAAAACATTTGCTCTCTGAGAGACGTTTAGCGTGAAATACAACAACCTTCAGAAGGAAGATCTTTAAACAGCCGCTCGCTGGACACTAGAGAACATAAACTACGCTGTAATATGTTCAATAAATTATGACAACATGTGTTTTTACAGTTTTAACTCATCAGCTTTTTGATTACTAAAAATAAATGTATCTATTAAAATGGAGTTTAAAATAAAAGGAATCCAAAATTAAAATAAAAAATATAAAATAATATAAAATAAATATAAAATAAAATGGAATTTGGGCAAAAATAAAACGGATTTCAAAGAGCCCTAAACATGTCATTTTAATAAACTGTTATTAAATTGCATACTTTTCATGATTTCAATTAATTAGCCATGCTTTTTGATTACGAAAATTAAATTTAACCATTAAAATGGAGAATCTGGAAAAAAATACAACAGATTTTATAGAGCCCTAAACATGGCCGCCCGAGCAAACAAGTAAAAATTATTGTCTTGGGAAAAAATAACTTAAAATGAAGAGAGTTTTTGCTTAAAATAAGATAAATAATCTGCCAATGGGGTGAGAAAAATAATCTTGTTTTCTGTTTTTCTCACCCCATTGGCAGATTATTTATCTTCTTTTAACCCTTAAATGCATGACTGTTTCGCCAAACATTCTTACATATTCGGGTCGTTAGTGACCCGGATCTATATTTAACATGACCTCTACCTGTCGTGATAATCTATAAAACTCCTGATATTAGAGTAACACTTACAGAAGAATAAAATAAAACCTATTTCGTGACCTTTTGGAGCTTGGAAGGGTTCAGTTTGAGCAGATGTTTAATCCCATCATCATCTGTCTTCGTCAGAGCTCGTTTACCAGTACATTCAGCATCTGCTCATGTTCGCCATCTCCAGCATATTCTCCAAACTCATGTTCAACGTCTTCAAAATCAACATTTTGTTCACTGACAGCTTCTTGAGCACATCCATCATCAAGAGACAGTGACACTAATATTTGATTGTGTTTAGTTCTTGCTCTCTGCGGTAAATCACTAACCCATTTCAACTTTTGCAGATTATAATTATTGTTTCGTTTTCTGAGGTAACTATGAGTGAAACGTCACTTCATTATTGCGTATCAGACATTGCCTCTTTGTGGAATAAAGGTGAATTGCGCCCTATTTCCTTATTATAGATTAATTTATCAGTGTGCAAAAATATATACGTACAATCCTACACACCTCGGGTCGTTATCGACCCTATACAATTCTGACAAATACTAGTGAAAAAACAGGCATTCAATTATAATTCTATTATTGTTTTCTTGTTATATTGTTTAAAATGGATTGATTAAGGAATACTAAGAAAGTTGATGTCTAACTTTAAAAAATGAATGAGGAGCAGGGCAGTGAATGACGTCTCGGGCTAAAGATCCGAGGTATGCATTTAAGGGTTAAGCAAAAACTCTCTTCATTTTGAGTTATTTTTTCCCAAAACAAGACAATTACTTTTGCTTGTCTAGTAAATACTTACTGTATTAAGAATTTTTAGATGTTTGGACTAGAAACAAGACAAAAATACTGAGTAAGAAAAGCATTTTTTACAGTGTGGGGTGTCCTCTCTGTCACTGGAGGAGACGTTGGCCGTTCCTCTGGCTTCAGGTCAATTATTCACCGTGAGGTAAGAGCACCTGAGTCCCAAGCGGCTCGGCTGATTTAGTGTCGGACAGCGGGGGGGAAAAAAGCTTCCCGTTTCCATTGCAATGCCAGGTGATGGATTCGGCCGTACCGAGAGGTTCAGGTACTTCAGAGGGTGACCTTCAGCTCAGAGCTCTTCCCAAACCATTCCCAGCGGATGGACTGAAATCCGTGTCAATGTTTGTTTGCTTTGGGAGAGATAAGGCCGAGATCCACTGCGAAGCGAGCAGAACGCCACTGCTATTAACAAAACAAGCGCTATCATGATAACGTCACACTTTTCTTTTCACTCTTAAGCCCTATTCAGACGGTAATTGTTCCTCATGTGGACGTCCGAAAAAATTAATGTGCAGCCACCTCAGTGATAAACTCATGCATTCGGAGGATGATTTATTCACGGTGGAGGAGCGAGTTTTGTGATCCTGGGAACGCCGCTCACGTGCTCAGTCGTCTGCTGTAAAAATGTCATATGCTTGGAATAATAAGAATTAAATCATATTTAATTTAATAATAGGAAATTATTCATTATTTAATTATTTAAATCTCCTGTTTAAAAATAAGATGCAGTTTTAAAAATGATTAAAAAAATTTTACTTTTATATTTTACTTTGCATTTATTTTGTTCTTTAAAATAGGCTAATACTCAGAGGATCTATGTCAAAAATATCAAATATAATTTTTTAATATCAAAATATAATTTATTTTATTTTTAATCTCCAGATCGTTGTTTGTATAGGTCAGAGTTAGACTCAAGCTTTTTTGCTCAAAGGTGAAGACCCAACTTTATGCATGTTTTGTAAGACCTTCCTGGGTTTAAACAATAATGCTCGTTTATCAAGTTATTTTACTTAAGGATGTTTAGTAAGATTAAACTCTAATCTGTGCAAACATTTAACTTTGCTGAAATTAAAAACCTTGATTTGGTCTCTACACTTCATTCTGGTAACTCTGCTAAACTATAATTACTAAAACTAAAACTGAAACTAAATAAATAAAAACTAAACTAAAACTAGCAAAACCATTTGTAAAACTAACTAAAACTAAACTGAAATTGGTAGCAAAATTGAAAACGATAATAAAATAAAAACTAATTTCAAAAAGCAAAACTATAATAACCTTGGATCACACGCACAGCACTCAGCTCGGCTCAGCCTCAGGCGTTCATGTTTCAACGGTGCGGCCAGCAGAGCAAATTAAGTCCTTCAACTTCTCAAACTAATTCCTATGAAAGTTAAGCTTTCAAAGGCATGAACTGAAAACGCGGCAGACTGAACATGCACTGTGAATCTATACGGCGGACGCGTTTACCTCAGCTCTCATCACGAGCTCATCCATGACTGTCAATATATCTGACTCCTGCAGCGTTTGGGCTGTGAGACTTAGAGCCCTGCACGGGCCTCAAATCTAGGCCCTAGCCCGGCCCTGGCCCGAGACGCTGAGGCCCTAGCCCGGCCCGTGTCCGACAGCTTATCAAAAATCTCGGCCCGAGTCCGACTGGAGCCCGTTTTTTTTTTTTTTTTTTTTTTACATTGTTGCAGCCATTAAAATAGTTCTGTTTTGTTTTTAATGTCAAAGTAGTTATTTTTCGTTTCGTTTCTTTAGTACGTTAATTTAGAAAAATGTTTAGAGCATTTTTTTGTTTGTTAAATTAAAGTTTTAATTTTTTTAAGTGACGACCAAAAGCGGCCAGCGGCCGACAGTGAGTTAACCGCATATTTAATTAATTTAGTCTCTCAAATCAACTCTTGACTTGTCTTGCCTATAATAAAATCCATAAAACACTTCAAGCATCACAATGTTAGTTAATTTCGCCAACTATTACCACCAGTAGCCTAAAAGGCATTTTGACGAGCTGAGGCAGGCTGATTCTGCTCGCGGCTCTCGCAAACGGAGCTAAACAAATAAAATAAAAAAAGCACATGCAGGTTGTCTTATAGCCTACCTTACACCTACGCAAATGAATATAAATCCCATCTTCAATTCCCGGGGTATATGCTCATTTAACGGAGTTTACAGCAACGGAAGCAAAAGATTAAGATGCATTTTATTCAGCAGCTTATTTCAGATTCAAATACCACATAAGAGAGCGCGACCTAAGCGCACTGGTAAGATAATGATCTCATTCATCTCATTCATTTTTATTGAAGATGATGGTGTTTTTGACTATCTTAGACTTATTTTAAGTTTCATTTACGGCCATTTGCGTTGGCTTGCATTAGTCATTTGCGGCGATGCGTGTTGCAGCACCATCATATCTATCTGACTACAACATATAGCCCATAACACATTGTGACACATAATGACATAATGTTTGAAAGTCTGTAGGTTAACATAAATGCAGATAGGCCTAATTGTAATAATAAAAGACAACATAGCCTAATTATCGATTTTGAAATATTAAACCAGTCAATACAGAACGAATTATTCTTTTGCCGTCAATACCATGGATATGGCATGGGCCGGCTACTGCCGACGTTGTCTTTGCTGTATCAATAGGCAATATATTTATATTTAACATGAAGTATAGGGCTTCCCTGTACATTAATAGCACCAGACGCCCTGCGGATGACACGCAACAGAAACGCCACGCTCACACCACGCTTGCAGTGTGTCTCCGTGCTGAAGAAACGCGCGCCGCTGCTGCTGGCGCGGACTCTGAACCTATGCTCTGAACACTGTGCGAGCCATCTTGACAGTGTTTTTTCCACCAGCGCAGAACTCATTGTTCCTTTTAATTGATAAAATAAATATAAAACGAAGGAGAAGCCTATAAAAAGGCCTGAAGCCCGGCCCGCGTTTTAGGTATGACGTGAAAATTGGCCCGAAGCCCGGCCCGAGGGGCATAAATGCAGGGGTTTAGTGAGACTCCCTCAGCGGCTAAATCACATATTGAACACACACGTTCAGTTTTTAATTGTAGTGTCTGTTCTCTAACTGAACTGGTTTTATGAAGATGATCGCAGTGGCGGTGGGAAAACGATCAGTGATTCAGTGATCCAGTAGCGGGGACCACGTAGGGCAGCAAAGCATTCTGGGAATTGTTGTCTTTCATCCCCATGAGACAAATACATTTTCTGTCTTTTCTCAGTCTAGAAAGCACTAAATAAAAAAATAATTTCCCATTTCTACTACATTAAGGACCCAGTTTAAATACAGATTCATCTTCCCAGCGCTGAAGTACTCCTTTTAAAATGCATCTAGATTACAGCGAAATGAAGCGATACGGTGCTCCACAGGGGTCAAAAAGGATATAAACAGTTCATTTTGACACAATCTCTTCTTGAAAACTCAGAGATGTGGATTTGATCGGCAATTAAATCACCACACGACCCTTAGTGTTTGGCCAGGGATTTTTACGCAGGTTTAGGGATAAAAACACTGACATTCTGGATTCAGACAGCAATAAAATCACCCACTAGCCGCTGTAGATGATGAAAATACCGTACGACCCCGAGAGAAACAGTTACCGTCAGCATAGGGCTATAGTCAGGTCTAACTGAAATGCATTCACATGCACTCGTCTTCTGTGCGCCACTGATAAACACAAACAGGGAATATTTCCTTTTGATATTCCTTGTGTGAATTTAATCTTCAGCTGATTACTTTTCAATACGAATCCAGGAAAACACACACATTTGAACGGTCCAATCAGATTGCAGCGTCTGAGAAACTAGCAAATAAACTTCAATCAAAATTTGATTTATATAGCACAATAAATACAACAGTAGTTGGCCATTGTGCTGTACAAGAGGATTAATACATAAATATAATAATGCAATAATAAAAATAAGTTTACATCAGAAACCCTACTTGATGAATTACTTGATGAAAAACGAATGAATTAAATGTGAAAATGAATGAATCTTCTGCTTTGCGCTCTGAATCTGTGATATAATCTGCTCTTATAGTATTTATTAAGAATGATATGCACATTTTATACTAATTTTTGGTGTTTTCTGTATAAACACCGAGATTTAGGGCTGCAAACATATTTTTTTTCCACATTTAGTCTATCAATGGCAAACATTAGCAGTCAATTTGGGATTTTTAATGTTTCTGATGATGATAAATCCAACTTTGATCACAAAAAGGAATAATTCAGGAATAAATTACACTTAACTATATATTCACATAGAGAGCAGATGATTTACACTGGAGGAATATTTCACTGCTTTACTGGAGTTATGATAAACACAGCCTTGATGAGCAGAAGAGCCTTTCTAAGTAGTAATAAAAAACGAAATGACTTCCTTAAACTGATCATGTACTCTTCACGAACGTCTTCAGAAAGAGAGATGATCTGAGACGTCCCACAAGGCCATTCTGACAGCGCTCCTCATGTTAGCGTGACACGAGCGCTCTGATCACTGGAACAAAGCGTTTGATTGATCATATTAACGCCCCTGTTCCATAGATTTATGCATTTTAATCCCGGTTATTGATGCCGGCAGACTGTAGCGTGTCCCATCCTCATTACGGATGCGATAAGAGCAGTTGTTTACATGCAGGATAATTTATGGCACTTGAGAGGGGAAATGGCAACTCTGTTCATAAGCATCATTTTCGGAGCGACGGCTGCCGAGATACAAGCATCTGCTCCTTCAGACGGCACTTCAACAAAACAGCTTTGGATTCACTCCAAGCGGAAAACAAAATATTCTGCTGACCGAGTGCCGGACAAACTGATGACTGCAGCCATCACACAAAAACTGCTTTGAATTTCTTCTGTCTTTTTTGGTTGGATGCACGAATTTGCAAGCCTGCCATAGTCATACTCTAGTCTAGTCAGAATATGAGTCTGATGCTCATTGGGCTGTGATTATGAAGCGTTTCAACCCAACCAGGAAAGACCTCGATTGGACAGACCAACAACCAATCAGAGCAGCGGAGCGACGCATAACGTTAGTTGTCAAATGTCAACAGAACTCAACTGCACTGTGTTGCTAAGTCTGGGGTTTTCCCGTCGGTTGTTTTCCATGAAGCGACCTCAATTATCCTATTAGACCCAGGAATACCAACTTTAGCAGAAACCTTGCCAAAATAACACACATTTAACACACAAACGCCATTTTTTGTGGAGCACCCCCCGAGGAGCTATTGGGCTTGTTTTGGGCTAGTATTTGCCGTATTTGTTGTAAAAACTTGGCAACTCTGTCAGCACGCGCTGGAATAAGTAATGTTAAAAGAAAAAGACGAGTGTTGTAATAAACTGAATTTAAGGATACTCGGAGCACTTCCCAACACGATCATCATTTCTAAGAGAAATACTGAAGGTGATTCAGATACGAATAAGCTCTCCGTTTAGGATTAGAGCAAACTCAACCCAAGAGCCTTTGATGACGAGATGATTACGCTACTGTTGATCATCACTGTAAAAAAATGCTCTTCTTACTCAGTATTTTTGTCTTGTTTCTAGTCCGAACATCTAAAAATTCTTAAAACAAGAAGATTTACTAGACAAGCAAAAGTAATTATCTTGGGGAAAAATAACTCAAAATGAAGAGAGTTTTTGCTTAAAATAAGATAAATAATCTGCCAGTGGGGTGAGAAAAATAATCTGGTAACACTTTATTTAAGGGTTCAGTTATTAACTATTAACTAGTGTCTTATGATCATGTATATTACTATGATATTGTCTGTTTATTAGCACTTATATTAATGAAATATAAAGCTCATATTAATGCCTTATTCTGCATGAGCTTATTCTACATCCCTTAATCCGACCCAATACCTAAACTTAAACACTACAAAAACTACCTTACTAACTATTAATAAGCAGTAAATTAGGAGTAAACTAGCAGTAATTTATTGAGGCAAAAGTCATATTAATAGTGAATATGTGTTCCCCATACTAAAGTGGTATAATTTTGTTGTTTTCTGTTTGAATTAAAATTATTTTTCTTACCCCATTGGCTCGCTTCATTTTGAGTTATTTCTTCCCAAAACAAGACAGTAATTTTTACATGTCTAGTATAACTTCTTGTTTTAAGAATTTTTAGATTTCTAGAAACAAGACAAAAATACTAAGTAAGAAAAGCATTTTTTTTGCAGTGATCTGTCCGTCATCGGCTAAAGCCCGCCCTGATGATCTCATTGGTCAATTTCTGTTCAGGCATAATTACTCCTCTGTTGATCAAGTCCAGACAGAACCAGAGCTCAAATGTTGTGGGCGGGGCTGAGTTTGGCTGGGGGCGGGGCAGAGTTTGTCTGTGGGCGGGGCTGAGTTCGGCTGCCATCCAGGATACGAATCAGCATCTTTGCTCCGGCTCATGGCCGCCGCTGGGATGGCATGTGCAGCGCTCTAGGCGGGATGGAGAGAAAAGGAGCTGGTCCTGCTGTCTCCAGGCCCGTTCCAGAGAGTGCAGTGGAGCGTGCTCATCACTGCAAAATATGCTTTACTTAGTATTTGTGTCTTGTTTCCAGTCCAAATGTATTGCTTTTTAAAAGTACTAAATTGAGAGAAGATCATACAGTTGTGTTTCAGTGATTAAACCAAATGTTCTCATTACATATTACAGTAATCTTGTGTTTGAAGCAATGATAATGTGGGCTGAGAATATGTGCAACTGAATGAAAGCATGAGATCAGGTTTTGACAGAATGACTACCTGTGTTACAAGTGTGATCAGATTGGATTTTTGTACTTAGAGTTCTGAAAATGTACACCTTGTGAAAATAGTACCAAAGAGAATAAAACAAGAAAAAAGAAAATGTAAATTGTTGTTAAAAAAAAATGATTTGGTTTTTGATTACTAAAATTAAATGTCTCTATTAAAATGGAGTTTAAAATAAAAGGAACCCAGAAAAATTAATGGAAAAACGGATTTTGAAAAATAAAATAAATGAAATTTGGGCAAAAATAAAATGGATTTCATAGGGCCCTAAACACGTCATTTTCAATAAGTTGTTGCTCCACTTGGACAATGGAATTTGGGCAAAAAATAAATCGGATTTCACAGAGCCCTAAAAATGGCAGCCTGAGCAAACAAGCAGAGTATTTGCTGCCGTTAATGCAGATTTTAACGACAAATAAAGTTTGTTTTATGTTACATAAAAATATGAAAAACTCACCAATGGAGAGTCAAAAGTCTCAATATTTCTCATCAATGATCCGAGCTGCTCTACATTCATTGTTTAGTGAGTTACTTACACTAGATGACAACTACACTTATTGAAAAATATTAAAAATATTTTGTTTGTTTAACTTAAAAAAGTAAGTAACCTGGTTGCCTTAAAATTTTAAGTTTATTGAAATTGGAAAATTGGTTTAATAATTAGAAACTCAAAATATGAGTGTATCTGAACCACATAAAAAAGTGATAAATCATGAAAATAGCACAATTTGGTTTCACTGCATCATCAGAAATAAAACACACATTTACAGTTTAAAATGCCATCATGATTTTCAGACAGCAAAAAAATGCTTTTCTTACTTAGTATTTTTGTCTTGTTTCTAGTCCAAACATCTACAAATTCTTACATTAAGAAACATTTACTAGACAAGCAAAAGTAATTGTCTTGTTTTGGGGAAAAATAACTCAAAATGAAGAGAGTTTTTGCTTAAAATAAGATAAATAATCTGCCAATGGGGTGAGAAAAAATCTTAATTCAAACAGAAAACAAGATTATTTTTTTAATAAATAAAACAAGACAATAATTTGCACTTGTCTAGTAAATGTTTCTTAATGTAAGATTTTTTAGATGTTTGGACTAGAAACAAGACAACAATACTAAGTAAGAAAAGCATTTTTTTGCAGTGTGGGATGAGAACGGCCGCTTTGGCCCCGCACCAGAGAGACAGGTGAGGGCCCCGACGGGGTTTATGAACAGGATTGTCGCCTCATCTCCACACCCCAACTGTTGATGTGTCTTAATAACAGCGTGAGTCATCTGGCATCAGCGAGCGGAGCCAGTGAAGTGTGCAGAACCAGTCTGCCGCGGACCGGACCGGATCCAGCCCAGAGCTCCTGCTTTTGTTCAACAATCAGGCCGGCGGACTGGCCTTTGTGTTTGTGGGACGGAAGATGCTGGCGCGACGAGGCCGTGCCAAATATAACATGGGAGTTAAGCAGCATCCCACACTCCAGTGTGGAACAATCATCAGACAGGCCCAAAAGATTACATCAGACCCCACTCACACCGCAAAAAATGCTCTTCTTACTCAGTATTTTTGTCTTGTTTCTAGTCCAAACATCCAAAAATTCTTAAAACAAGAAGTATTTACTAGACAAGCAAAAGTAATTATATTGTTTTGGGAAAAATAACTCAAAATGAAGAGAGTTTTTGCTTAATGCAAGACGCTTCAACTTTCAGCAGTGACTCCTGTGACCCGTCTCTGAACCCTCAGGCGCGCTAGCAAAGCCGACAGCCACGCCTCTACTACCGCGGGCGTTTTATTTTCCCGCTTTTTCGAATGTTAATTTTCACCTTCGAAATTCTTTTTTTTTTTGTTACGAATATTCGTTGACAGCCCTAAGGGTTACCTCTGATGTATTTTAAATTTTAGGTGTGTAGTTTGAAGGGCAGTGTGCAATTGGTTGGTTAACAGTAGTCTGTGTATGTACTGCAGGTATTGTGTGCGACTGTGTGTAGTGCGTGTGTATAAGTGATAGTCACGTATTTTTTATTTGTTTTTAAACAGAAGGCAATGTATTGTATGTGTCCAAGACAAATATCCTTCGGGATAATAATAAAAGTCAATCAAAACAAAACATGGTCTCTTAATTTTTTCCAGAGCTGTATACACTCCCCTAAAGGATTATTATGAACACACACTAATACTGTGTTTGACCCCTTTCTCCTTCAGAACTGCCTTAATTCTCCGTGGCATTGATCAACAAGCTGCTGAAAGCATTCTTTAGAAATGTTGGCCCATATTGATAGGAGAGCATCTTGCAGTTGATGGAGATTTGTGGGATGCACATCCAGGGCACAAAGCTCCCGTTCCACCACATCCCAAAGATGCTCTATTGGGTTGAGATCTGAGGACTGTGGCGGCCATTTTAGTTCAGTCAACTCATTGGCATGTTTAAGAAAGCAATTTGAAATGATTGGAGCTTTGTGACATGGTGCATTATCCTGCTGGAAGTAGCCATCAGAGGATGGGGACATGGTGGTCATAAAGGGATGGACATGATCAGAAACAATGCTCAGGTAGGCCGTGGCATTTAAACGATGCCCTATTGGCACTAAGGGGCCTAAAGTGTGCCAAGAAAACATCCCCCACACCATTACACCACCACCACCAGCCTGCACAGTGGGAACAAGGCATGATGGATCTCATTCTGTTTACGCCAAATTCTGACTCACAGAAATCGAGACTCATCGGACCAGGCAACATTTTTCCAGTCTTCAACTGTCCTATTTTGGTGCAAATTGTCGCCTCTTTTTCCTATTTGTAGTGGAGATGAGTGGTACCCGGTGGGGTCTTCTGCTGTCATAGCCCATCCGCCTCAAGGTTGTGTGTGTGGTGGCTTCACAAATGCTTTGCTGCATACCTCAGTTGTAACGAGTGGTTATTTCAGTCAAAGTTGCTCTTCTATCAGCTTGAATCAGTCGGCCCATTCTCCTCTGACCTCGAGCATCAACAAGGCAATCTCTCCCACAGGACTGCTGCAGACTGGATGCTCTTCCCTTTTCACACCATTCTTTGTAAACCCTAGAAATGGTTGTGTGTGTAAATCCCAGTAACTGAGCAGATTGTGAAATACTCAGACCGGCCCGTCTGGCACCAACAACCATGCCACGCTCAAAATGGCTTAAATCCCCTTTCTTTCCCATTCTGACATTCAGTTTCAAGATACCATTTAACTCTTAACTCAGCATTTCTGATCATTCATGGCCCACAGAATCAGGGAATCCAGTCATAAAAACAGCATTTAATGCCTAACAGCATTAACGCAGGATTTCTCAAATTTTGATGAATTAATTAAAAGCAGGTCACCTTAATCACATCCCGATATAGACTAGAGTCTGGGAATATTAGACCACAAGAAGATGCAAATATGAATCCTGCATGATCTGTGTGTCTGTGTGAATGAATGGTTTAATTTCACACACACGTGTACACGTACAAACACACACACACACACACACTCACTCACTCACTCACTCACTCACTCACTCACTCACTCACTCACTCACACACTCACACACTCACACACTCACACACTCACACACTCACACACTCACACACTCACACACTCACACACTCACACACTCACACACTCACACACTCACACACTCACACACTCACACACTCACACACTCCAGAAAAATTTAAATACAACACATTTCTAAAAACAAAAACAAAAAACATTTCATAGAAATAAAATAAAAAAGTTTTATAAATTGTTGTTTTTGTATTCAGTTAATTAGACATTGTTTTTTGATTACTGAAATAAAATTTAACCATTCAAATGGAGAATCTGGAAAAGCCCTAAAGATGGCCGCCCGAGCAAACAAGCAGAGTATTTGCTGGTGTTAATGCAGATTTCAAAGTCAAAAGTCGAGAGTCAAAAGTCTCAATATTTCTCATCAATGATCCGAGCTGCTCTACATTCATTGTTTAGTGAGTTCCTTACACTAGATGACAACTACACTGTACACATATTTAGTTGGTTTAACTTATAAAAGTAAGCAGCCTGGTTGCCTTTTATTTTTAAGGTTATCTTTCATTTTAATTTTAAGGTTATTGATACAATGAAGGAAATTGGTTTAATAAATAGAAACTCAAAATATTATTTTATCTGAACCACATAAAACATGTGATAAATCATGAAAATAGCACAATTTGGCATATTTCACTGTCATCACAAATAAAACACACAATTACCCAATCCACTCAGAAGAAAAAAGATTCAGGCCCTTCATAGATATGACATTCAAATTACGTTTACTTTTCTTAAACATATCTAATTTTATCTGAGCTTAATTAAATTCTGTTCAATCAACCTAATATATTTAAAACGGAAGTTTACTTAATTAATTTCTGGTAAAACTACATAAAATATTTGAGCTGACATAACTGAGTTTGTCCAATAAGTCATTTTTGCATTTTATTTCTAAAAATATGCGCGTTGTTATTTAAAAGTTTTAAAGGTAAATAAATTGATGTGTTCACCTTACATAATAAACTTTTATACATTTAACATAACATTATTAAGTAAACGGCACATATAAATATTATGTAACAGCAACAAATTCAAATAGTTTGTATTTACTCAAAGACATTTTGCTTTACTGGAATTTCTTTTGTTCATGTAAATAAATTGTTATTTGTAAAACTTGCTCAAAATGCAACCACTTGCCGCATCTTTTTTAAGTAAATTCAACAAGTCATTTTTTTGAGTGTAGCTCAGTTATGTCAACGACTTTCTCCTTTTTCTGACAGTTTAAAAATGCCATCCTGATTTTCAGACAGCAAGGCATTGTGGGTTAGCGCTTACGCTTGTCATATCAGAAGCAGCGCGCCAAACGTCCCAGATGAGAGGGTTTAGGTGACCCTGCATTAATATTCATGAGCTCGCTGAACTACATAAACAAAACAAAGCCTCTTGCTTCTTGTGTCCCCACAAAATTAAGCATTTAATCAGTTTGGCCCTTCACCGCCACACCGTCACCGCGCCTGTCACAATTAATGACGTCTAATTTGAACAGCAGACGTGTGACTGATACGACCATTAGAGGCACAATGAGCACAACGACACGTCAGCCATTAATCAATCGCACCGAGATCATTGTGCTGATGATCCTCACAGACGTGTGAAGACATTTCTGTTCATGGGGGGGGGGACGAACTGTGCCAGATTGCTGTAGGGGTGAAACCGCACATACTGGTACCGTCGAGACGGATGAAGGGCCTGTCAGGAACACACACACACACACACACACGTTTGGGGACATTCCATAGGCGTAATGGTTTTTATACTGTACAAACCGTATTTTCTATCCCCTTACACTGCCCCTAAACCTACCCATCACACACACACACACACACACACAGCCCCTAAACCTAAACCTACACACACACACACACACACACACACACACACTGCCCCTAAACCTACCCATCACACACACACACACACACACACACACACACTGCCCCTAAACCTACCCATCACACACACACACACACACACACACACACACACACACACACACAGCCCCTAAACCTACCCATCACAGGAAACATTCTGCATTTTTACTTTCTCATAAAAACTCCTCCTGTGTGATTTATAAGCCTTTTGTAAAGTGGGGCCATGGGTAATGTCCTCATATTTCACCCTCTCCTGTAATACCTGTGTCATACCCATGGCATTATACACATTTGTGTCTTAGTACTTACATTTGGGCACTTGCTTTTTTTTCTTCCTGAAGACAAATTTTTTACTTCTCTAGTAAATGTTTCTTAATGTAAGAATTTTTTGATATTTTTGACTAGAAACAAGACAAAAATACTGAGTAAGAAAAGCATTATTTTGCAGTGAAGAAAGAGTAAATAATGTGAAGGATAATGACAATTATTCTTTTAATTAAGCATTTCTGACTCTCTGCTGCCTCATGTGGTGACACTCAACAGGGCGCTTAAGTAATTATTTCCACATTATTAACCGTGATTTCCATGCATATTTTCTGTGTGTGTTTCTGTAAAGCGCCGGGACTCATTAATCGGTTTTGGAGGGACAAAGGGAAGCGTCTGTCGCTCTGCAGCGGCCGATAAAACCCAACGAACGCCTGAATCCCAGCAGCCCGATCCGAGCAGAAAGGTCACAGTCACGCTAATAACGAACTCCAACCACGGCACGGAGACGCAGATCCGGCCTGAGAAATCCATCAGAGATTCAGAGATTCATGAGGGCACACTGCTAAAAATGCTCTTCTTACTCAGTATTTTTGTCTTGTTTCTAGACCAAACAACTAAAAATTCTTAAAACAAGAAGATATACTAGACAAGCAAAAGTAATTGTCTTGTTTTGGGGAAAATAACTCAAAATGAAGAGAGTTTTTGCTTAAAATAAGATAAATAATCTGCCAATGGGGTGAGTAAAATAATCTTGTTTTCTGTTTGAATTAAGATTATTTTTCTCACCCCATTGGCAGATTATTTATCTTATTTTAAGCAAAAACTCTCTTCATTTTGAGTTATTTTCCCCAAAACAAGACAATTACTTTTGCTGGTCTAGTAAATGTTTCTTAATGTAAGAATTTGTAGATATTTTGACTAGAAACAAGACAAAAATACTGAGTAAGAAAAGCGTTTTTTGCAGTGAATCAAACCAGCTTTATCCCTCATATGAGTGCCGCGGTTCGGCCTCCTGCAGTCGAGTCTCATTAAACGGACAGATCAAGAGGAGGAGACACTGGCCTCTGCTGCCTCCTTCTCATCCACATCCATCTGTTACACCATCAATTCACTTTTCCAGCACAGATTTTAAAGGCACATGGAAGATAAATGAAGCCAAGAGCATTGAGAAAAAAACGACAGCATGCCGCAACGCTCGTGTGGATGTTAGTAGAAGTGATCCTGGTCACTCAAAAACAATGTTTCCAGCATTATTATTTGTATTTTGTGTAAATATATGTTTTGTTAAAGGGTTAGTTCACCCAAAAATGAAATGTCTGTCATTACCTCCTCTTCCTAATGTCGCTCCACACCCGTAAGACCTCCGTTCATCTTCACACACAGTTTAAGATATTTTATATTTAGTCCGAGAGCGTATGCAAGTGTATGCACACTATACTGTCCATGTCCAGAAAGGGAATAAAAACATCATCACAGTAGTCCATATGAGACATCAGTGGGTTAATTAGAGTCTCTTGAAGCATCCAAAATACATTTGGGTCCAAAAATAACAAAAACTACGACTTTATTCAGCATTGGCTTCTCTTCCGGGTTTGTGTTCAATCCTCAAATAAAGATTCAAATTATGAATTTTATGAATTGAATTGGGTTATGAATCAGCGAATCGATTCATGATTCGGATCCCGAGTCAAACTGCTGAAATCACGAGACATTGGCGATCCGAATCATGAATCAATTCACTGATTCATAACCGTTTGAATCTTTGTTTGCGGATTGAAAACTGATAAAATACTGCAGTGACTAAAAAAATTAAATATATCATCTTGTACTTCTACATGTACTGGTCTTTCTTCTCTACATTATGCTGTATATCGAGTTAATCGCTTCCCAAACAAGAACAAATGTAGGGGCGGGGCTTGATCACATCTGTGGGGAATTGATTGGATGGTGGTGGTTTGCTATTGGCTGATCTCATGTGAGTGACAGGTTGCCCCGCCCTCGTCATCAGAGAAGAGAATATATATAATAACAATTAATATTTTTGCCAGCTGGGTCACATTTGGCAGGTAATCTTAGTTTTAAGTCTTTTTAATGTGTAGTGGCAGATACAAACAACCCACAGCTCACTGATGCATAATTCACATATCACCGACAAACACACACACACACACACACATACATATTTGGCATTTCCCCTTTAAGATGTGTGAGAGTTAGAGTTGGTTGATGCGTTGTTCCGGCGCAAGAACAAAAAATTTAAAAAAATATGACCGTTCTGGTCACATGAAGCAATCCTGTCTCTGTGTATCTTTGATAGCTTACAGAGCTACACATGAATATAAATAAAGTACTAGAAAGGTTAGATATGCTACTTACTCATTCAAATGTGATGTTATTCAGATGTAAAACGTGTAGGACTTCCTTCTTAAGTGTAGATCATAAATCGGCTCTAATGGAGATCACAGGCAAACCCGGGTCAACCATGAACTATTAGATTCATCTGTGAAGAAAAGCAAGAGTGCAGATGAACAACTAATTTAAAAATAAGTAATTAAATACATAAAATAATTGCATGTGCCACAGATGGTGAAGCTTTTGCAGTGCAACTTTAACCCTGTAAAGCAGGGCTATTCAAATCTTACCCTGGAGGGCCAATGCTGTGCAGAGTTTAGCTCCAACCCTAATCAAACACACCTGAACTTGCTAATCAATGTCTTCAAGATCATTAGAAAATCACAGGTGGGTGTGTTTGATCAGGGTTGGAGCTAAACTCTGCATCGCAATGGCCCTCCAGGGTAAGATTTGAATAGCCCTGCTGTAAAGCCTTACATAAGAAATCATCAAATAAATAGTCCAAATTTAACTGTTTACTGAATCATTAGACAAAATATTTTAAAAGTTTGCATGTTTTTTTGTTGTTGTTGTTATTGAGTGCTTTTATGGCTCATATAGTCTATTATAGTGAGCATATGGAGGAAAAAACAGCTTTTATTGAGCAAAAATATGCAATTTGCTGCAGATATTGATATTTATATAGACTAAAAGTAATGAAATTCTGATGCAGTATAGAAGATACTGACATAAAATGCATATAAAATATCAATTTCTGACAATAATACACAATATTGCCAAAGCTGTTCAATCCCTTCAATCCCATCACGCTCTCGGCCTGCAGACGCTTCTACACACATTAGTGAAAGAATGGGTCGCTCTCAGGAGCTCAGTGAACTCAAGCGTGGGGCCGTGAAAGGCTGACACCTGTGCAATAAGGCCATTCCTGACATTTCCTCACTACTATTCCACGCTCAACTGTTAGTGGGATTAGAACAAAGTGGAAGCCATTGGGAACAACAGCAACTCAGCCACGAAGTGTTAAATCCCAGAGCGGGGTCAGCGCATGCTGAGGGTCACAGTGCGCAGAAGTCACCAACTTTCTGCAGAGTCAACAGCTTCCGACCTCCAGACTTCTGTGGCCTTCAGATGAGCTCAAGAACAGCGGAGAGAGCTTCATGGAATGGGTTTCCATGGCCGAGCAGCTCATCCAAGTCTTACATCACCAAGAGCAATGCAGAGCGTGGGATGCAGTGGAGTAAAGCAGCCGCCACTGGACTCTAGAGCAGAGAGACGTGTCACGCTTCAGTCTGACAATCCCATGGACGAGTCTGGGTTTGGCCGTCACCAGGAGAACGGGACTCGCCTGACTGCATTGTGCCAAGTGTAAAGTTTGGTGGAGGGGGATTGTGGGGTGGAGTTGTTTTTCAAGGGTTGGGCCCTTAGTTCCAGTGAAAGGAACTCTTAATGCTTCACCAACTTTGTGGGATCAGTTTGTGGACGGCCCCTTCCTGTCCCAGCATGACTGCGCTCCAGTGCACAAAGCGTCGGTCCATAAAGACATGGATGAGGAGTTTGGTGTGGAGGAACTGGACTGGCCTGCACAGAGTCCTGAGCTCAACCCGATAGAACAGCTTTGGGATGAATTAGAGCGGAGACTGAGAGCCAGGCCTTCTCGTCCAACATCAGTGCCTGACCTCACAAATGAGCTTCTAGAAGAATGGGCAAAAATCCCCATAAACACACTCCTAAACCTTGAGGAAAGCCTTCCCAGAAGAGCTGGAGCTTAGAGAGGGTGGGCCGACTCCAGATTAAACCCCACGGATTAACAATGGGAAGCTCATGTTCATGTAAAGGCAGGCGTCCCAAAACTTTTTGCCATCTTAGTAAGTTGATATTTAAATCCTTAGTTTAATGATCAAAGCTCTGTAGTTTTAAAACATATAATGCCATACAAAGATGATTGAGATATGAACCAATCCTGATGATCATATTTGAAACATGGTTTTTATAATAAATGATGTCTGGATAATCAAGTAAACCTGCTTCAGGCCAGTTGAAATATTACTAACAACATCAGAGTTATTCTTGTGTTTACCTGATATTTGACAGCAGAAAGAAGCACGAGCTGAAGGACGTTTGTACAATTATACTAAAAGAGTTTTTCTTGATAAAAGTCTAAACTATCAATCCAACACAGAAGGACTGAAGGAGATCGTGTGCGACAGCTTCATCAGAAAATTCTTTATCTTTCAGGAAATAGAAAGAAATAAAGATTCAAATTCAGTCTGTTAACACTTAGATAAAGACTATTTCCACTAACTCCACCCAGCATTGCTGAAGTATTTTACACTGTGAGCAGCATCCATCACTAATAAACTCTCATTGATAACTCAAAACGAAATCCAATTGGCCAAAATATTCCATAAACACTCAGGAGAACGAATCCGTGGATGTGTGTGTGAGCGCAGACTGTGTGTGGGCTGATCATATGCAATCATATATGGATGGATATGAGAGTTTCAGCTGAATGGGCTCCAGCTGCATTATGGGATTTGTTGGTTCGTGCTCTTTATGCGTCGGATGATCCTCTCTAATTAAGCAGCAGACAAATAAAACAAAGACAGGGCGCCTTCTAAAGGCCCGTTTAAAGGTCTTTTAATGAGTCCTTGTCCCGACATTTAGAGCGGATATCAGCGCAGGGCATGTTCTGTAAATCAAGGCTCATAAAGTTAATAATATGATTGCCGATGATATGAGGAAAGGTCAGTCCACCGCAGAAGAGACGTCCACACCTCGCCTCAGCATTATTCATCTGAAACACACGGATAAAGAAGTTAACTCTCGTTTAGAAAGGCTTCAAGAACAGTTCCACTGAGAAATGTCATGAAATAGTTGGTTGGGTGATCATTATTTGCAGGGTTGCCAACTCTCACGCACACGCTTTCAGGCCCAACTTCATCTCACGGCAAATTGCCAAACCTGCTTTTGATATTAAACAAAGCTAAGCTTTTAATTTTTTTAAAAGCTTTAATGCGAAATTCAAACAAAAAATAGCTTTTTGGCCGCTAATGTGGCATAATGTTAAAGCCTGAGGTGTTGAAAAGCGGAGTTGCAACATGCTCTCGTCTCCGGCGGCGCGCGGACACATGGCTCATGGAGTTCTCCACACTTCCAGCGCTGTGTCAATGGCTTAAGTGGATACATAACCGTTTCACTATACAGATGCTTGCAGCAAGTTTTGGTAAACAGTACAGCATAGTGTGCATTGATTATTAAGTCAGCCATATTTACAGGATCGTTTTATTATGGAGAGTGATAGAGATCCAACATTCTTAACATTAATGTTATTCTTGTATTTAGCCCTCAGGTATTCCTTACTAATTGGTCAAACTAATTAGCCTCGATGCCAGCCGAATTTAGCCCCGCCCACAAAATTTGTCTGGCCTCGCTCCATAGAGGAGTAATTATCTCCGAACAGAAACTAACCAATGAGATCATCAGGGCGGGCTTTAGCCGATGACGGACAGATGATCAACAGAAACTGACCAATGAGATCATCAGGGTGGGCTTTAGCCGATGACGGACAGATGATCAACAGAAACTGACCAATGAGATCATCAGGGCGGGCTTTAGCCGATGACGGACAGATGATCAACAGAAACTGACCAATGAGATCATCAGGGCGGGCTTTAGCCGATGATGGACAGATGATCAACAGAAACTGACCAATGAGATCATCAGGGCGGGTTTTAGCCGATGACGGACAGATGATCAACAGAAACTGACCAATGAGATCATCAGGGCGGGCTTTAGACGATGATGGACAGATGATCAACAGAAACTGACCAATGAGATCATCAGGGCGGGCTTTAGCCGATGACGGACAGATGATCAACAGAAACTGACCAATGAGATCATTAGGGCGGGCTTTAGCCGATGACGGACAGATGATCAACAGAAACTGACCAATGAGATCATCAGGGCGGGCTTTAGCCGATGACGGACAGCTGATCAACAGAAACTGACCAATGAGATCATTAGGGCGGGCTTTAGCCGATGACGGACAGATGATCAACAGAAACTGACCAATGAGATCATCAGGGCGGGCTTTAGCTGATGATGGACAGATGACAGTAGCGTAATCATCTCGTCATCAAAGGCTCTTGGGTTGAGTTTGTTCCAATCCTAAACGGAGAGCTTGTTTGTATCTGCATCACCTTCACTATTTCTCTCAGTAATGACGATCATGTTGGGTGAGTGCTCTGTGTATCATTAAATTCTTTTGTTTTTTCACAACACTGGCTAAGATCGTTTATTCCAGCGCGCGTGCAGCATGTCTGCTCTCAGTCTAGAGGATAAAAACATCCAAAATAGCTTTAAGTGTTTGTTTTATTGCACTTTATCTATTTGTGTCTGTAGGTTTCAATTCCAATACTTATCTTTAAAGAGTTTTTTCTCCACTTCAGTATCACTTACATACACCAAAAGTTACAGATTTATTCCTGTCTATATTCTGAAGGTTTTTACTGATCATAGAGTTTAATTCACATGATTTACATCATTTTTTCTTCTAAAAACATGAAGAAAATCTATTTTTTTCTGTCTGTTGACAGTATTTTCTTATTTACATCCAAAATCGCCTTTAACTCTAATATATCAACAAAAAATGAACCTGGCTTCATCCAATGTTCAGATTTCTGCTCTGAAATGTATGCAAATTAGAGCATATTTAATGAGACAACGCATATTTAAACATAACATTTGAGAAAACTTGTAAAACAAACATTTTTTAGCATTTCTTAGTCAATCAACTAGGGCAGTATTAAAATTTAACCTGGGGTGTCTCGCAATAAAAATGCCTCTTTAGAGCTGCGTGATTAATTATTAAAAGATCGCAACTTGATTCAAACACCCACACGATTTCATCCTAAATGATAACAATTTGTCTCTGTCTTTAAGCCTTTGACTAGTACGATCACAGCGAGCAGTCAGATCTGGGTTCTGATCCGGAGAGAGACGTTTTCATGTATAGATATGAAACTGTCTCTTCAACCACACAGGATCATTATTTCTGCCTTACAATAAACCATATCATCACAGAAGTACTGGGATAAAAGTATATAGTTCAGATATAAACACTGATGACTTACGGTAGTGAGTCATTGAATCATTCATTTGGGAGATTCATTCAAAAACACTGATTCATCCAGTAATGAAACAAGTGAAGTCTTTATGAGTGAGTCACTGAATCATTCAAGAGATTTGTTCAAAAACACTGATTCATCCAGTAATGAAACAAGTGAAGTCTTTATGAGTGAGTCATTGAATCATTCACTCAAGAGATTCGTTCAAAAACAGCGATTCATCTGGTAATGAAACAAGTGAAGTCTTTATGAGTGAGTCACTGAATCATTCAAGAGATTTGTTCAAAAAAACTGATTCATCCAGTAATGAAACAAGTGAAGTCTTTATGAGTGAGTCATTGAATCATTCATTCAAGAGATTTGTTCAAAAACACTGATTCATCCAGTAATGAAACAAGTGAAGTCTTTATGAGTGAGTCATTGAATCATTCATTCAAGAGATTTGTTCAAAAACACTGATTCATCCAGTAATGAAACAAGTGAAGTCTTTATGAGTGAGTCATTGAATCATTCACTCAAGAGATTTGTTCAAAAACACTGATTCATCCAGTAATGAAACAAGTGAAGACTTTATAAAACGACTCATTGAATCATTCATTCAAGAGATTTGTTCAAAAACACTGATTCATCCAGTAATGAAACAAGTGAAGTCTTTATGATCGCGTCATTGAATCATTCACTCAAGAGATTTGTTCAAAAACGCTGATTCATCCGGTAATGAAACAAGTGAAAACTTTAAGAGCGACTCATTGAATCAATCACTCAAGAGATTTGTTCAAAAACAATGATTCATCCAGTAATGAAACAAGTGAAGTCTTTATAAGTGAGTCATTGAATCATTCACTCAAGTGATTTGTTCAAAAACGCTGAATCATCCAGTAATGAAACAAGTGAAGACTTTATGAGCGACTCATTGAATCATTCACTCAAGAGATTTGTTCAAAAACACTGATTCATCCAGTAATGAAACAAGTGAAGTCTTTATGAGTGAGTCATTGAATCATTCACTCAAGAGATTTGTTCAAAAACACTGATTCATCCAGTAATGAAACAAGTGAAGTCTTTATGATCGCGTCATTGAATCATTCACTCAAGAGATTTGTTCAAAAACGCTGATTCATCCGGTAATGAAACAAGTGAAGACTTTAAGAGCGACTCTTTGAGTCATTCACTCAAGAGATTTGTTCAAAAACAATGATTCATCCAGTAATGAAACAAGTGAAGTCTTTATAAGTGAGTCATTGAATCATTCACTCAAGTGATTTGTTCAAAAACGCTGAATCATCCAGTAATGAAACAAGTGAAGACTTTAAGAGCGACTCATTGAATCATTCACTCAAGAGATTTGTTCAAAAACAATGATTCATCCAGTAATGAAACAAGTGAAGTCTTTATGAGTGAGTCATTGAATCATTCACTCAAGAGATTTGTTCAAAAACGCTGAATCATCCAGTAATGAAACAAGTGAAGACTTTATGAGCGACTCATTGAATCATTCACTCAAGAGATTTGTTCAAAAACACTGATTCATCCAGTAATGAAACAAGTGAAGACTTTATGAGCGACTCATTGAATCATTCATTCAAGAGATTTGTTCAAAAACACTGATTCATCCAGTAATGAAACAAGTGAAGTCTTTATGATCGCGTCATTGAATCATTCACTCAAGAGATTCGTTCAAAAACAGCGATTCATCTGGTAATGAAACAAGTGAAGTCTTTATGAGTGAGTCATTGAATCATTCACTCAAGTGATTTGTTCAAAAACGCTGAATCATCCAGTAATGAAACAAGTGAAGACTTTATGAGCGACTCATTGAATCATTCACTCAAGAGATTTGTTCAAAAACACTGATTCATCCAGTAATGAATCAAGTGAAGTCTTTATAAGTGAGTCATTGAATCATTCACTCAAGAGATTCGTTCAAAAACGGCGACTCATCTGGTAATGAAACAAGTGAAGTTTTTATGAGTGAGTCATTGAATCATTCACTCAAGAGATTTGTTCAAAAACACTGATTCATCCAGTAATGAAACAAGTGAAGTCTTTATGAGCGACTCTTTGAGTCATTCACTCAAGAGATTTGTTCAAAAACGGCGATTCATCCAGTAATGAAACAAGTGAAGTCTTTATGAGTGAGTCACTGAATCTTTCACTCAAGAGATTCATTCAAAAACACTGATTCATCCAGTAATGAAACAAGTGAAGTCTTTATGAGTGAGTTTTTTTCGAGTATGGGTCGGCTTGACGTTAATAGATCGGAAGGTCCTTGTACGGGCCGTACGGGCTCTTCTCCCGGTAGGGTGCGCACGTGCGTGACTAGAGCGAGAGAGAGAGGAAATGCACGCCCATACACACTCTCAGCTGCAGATCCAGTCGATCCAGGCGCCGTGCTCCACTTTATTCCTATGGGTGACTTCAATGCTTCAGCACAGCATTCTGGGAAGGCAGCGCTGCATTTGACCCGATCAGAAATGACGGGAAGCTTCACAACATCGCAAAAGTGGATCTCCACCGTTCACTGCTGTCAGGACTTCACCAAATCATACCAAAGAAGTGTGTTTCTGACGGAGCGGTCCCAGCGATAAAGGTTCGGTCCTGCTTTGGAAGCAGCCGGTGAGTTAAACTGCTTCAGATGTCTGTGCTGTCGGCTATCGTCGCGTGAGTAAACATCAGTAAACGACACGATCGCGTGCTTCGTCATTCAAATGCGCTAACGGTTACTCCATTGCTGTTCTCTGTATAACGTTACACTAGTCTGACGTGCAAAACCGTTTTGCTTGCTACTGCTAAGGTTTAGTCGCATACAATAGTCCATAAACCGAATCATGTCCTCATAAACTGAGAGTAAAGACACACAAATGTTGACAGGCCACTAAATACAGTACATACCACAGAGACGGACGTCCTGCTGCTGCTGCTTCTCCTGTTCAGTTTATTTCAGCCTCAGATTTGATTGTGGATCATATATCTGTATTAGCTGAGATAGATGGGTTTCTCCACGCTTGAGGACGTCACCGCTTTGCGCGCTTGTCATTCTTTAGCTCCGCCCACATGATACGCCTCCAGGCGCTCGTTTTTTCCGGAAAGACTCTGTACAGCCCATATTTCTTTTATAAATATAATAAAACTAAAGACTTTTCGGAGATATGAAGGATGCAATACTACTCTATAGGTACTCAAGATTGACTGAAACTGAGTGTTTCACCCCCGCTTTAAAAACACTGATTCATCCATTCACTAAACCTAATTTAAAAATATATATATTTTTCAGCTATCAACATTTTGTCTGAACCTCTAGTAAATGATTTTGTTTGTTTAGAATCTGTTTTGCTCTCTAAACAAAAACAAAAAAAGTGTGATTCTCAATTCCTCCAGAATCGTGCAGCTCTATAGCCTAGAAATCTAGACACACCCTAGCGGCAGCAAATCTAATCTGCCCGCGAGTGTCGTCTAGGAACTCTCAATACCCTTCTGAGCTGTATTCTCCTAACTCTTGCTGGGCCAATCACATCGTGTATAGAGTCGGTGGGCGGGGCTTAATATAATGACGGCCGAGTTGCGTTTTCGTGCTTCTAGTAAACACAGAAACTGGCGAACGGCGGCGGTCTTTTGAATCAGCTCTGCCCGCGACTCTGGAGTTGAGCTTTTCTCTGAGAAAAGAACAAAGAACGGCACTGAAGTCATTCTTAAAAAGGGAAGATGTGTTCGAGTTTAGCCGACCGGATACGGCGAATGTTTTATCTGTCAACAAGCTCCGCTTCACCGTCGTTGCTCCGGTTGGTGTAGCGCTATCCTATCGCGTGCAGAGGGAGTTTGACTGACAGCCGTTTATCCGCCCCTCGGATTGAGCCGTCAATGGAGAGTTTCAGACCAAACATCTGGATGAGGGTCAGGCTTGTCAGGCTAACAGCTCTATGCATCTCCCAAAATGAGTATATTATAAATAAGTCCAAAAGCACTGGTTATTTGCAGCAAACTCTGCTTTAAATTATAGGTAATGTTTCCCATACGTTTCCCACAGGCTTTTGCTGGAACACTATGTTTTTGCTAAACAAATAAATAAATTATAAAAAACATAGATTTCACAAAACATAAAAAGCAAACTAATTTCCCCATTTGCAAAAGCTTTAAATTATTATTTTTTTCCAAATAATTAAATCATTAAAAAGACAGCAAGTGAAGTGCTGCTCTTAAATAAATGACGCTATACATCAGCAAAAACCTTCACGACCAGACGCGCTACATAATGGACTTATGGCATTAATGGAAGACTTTAAGTGCTTTTTGTCATTTCTGGAGCTTCACAGACGTCATCACTGTCGCTGTATGGAAATAAAGCTCAATTCTTTAACATTTTCCCTTTCGCGTGGCACAGATAAAACGACAGCATAGATGTTTAGAACGACTGTAAACAAATGGCAGGATTTTAATTTGCGTTTCTTTAGAGATGGGCTTATTTATATCCGCTGGGACTTCTGTTGGGCTCAGATTGGAGAAACCAAATGTCTTTGTTTGATATTTCCTGATTTACAATCAATCTCATAGGACTGTCAATCAGCACAGACATTCAAATACACACAATTCATTCTCAAAGCTAAATATTTTGGGTGCAAAACGTTAAAAAAAAAACATACTTCCAGATGATCAGTAGTGTGCTAGAAAAAGCCACCAACCGGAGGTCATTTCAAAATGCGCTCGCTTGTTAATTAGCCTTCTAAAATAATCATAAATTGGCAGTTTCATAAATATGAATGTCAAATAAACACACCCGCAAGAGAGGACAAGTTCTCGCTCGTGCATTTTCCAAATTCATTTTCTCTATGATCTCCGCTCAATTCCCCGAGAGCGGCGCGTTATGGACTAAATCAATCAAAGGCCTGACTTCATTAATTGCGCGGAGGACCCGGGGCATGTCGTAAGCGGGGTTATTCGGCAGCCCGGAGCCATAATGGAGGACGGCCCGAGCCTGAGAGGGCCAATTTGTGTGTCAAAGCCTGCAGCAGGACAAGAGCGCACTTAATGCAGATCACTGGAAATGCATCATTATATGCACCATTTACCAGATGCCCATTTAACATGCAATAATTAGATCAGTGCGTTTGTGGAAGGAGGGGGTCTGTATAATGGGGTCCCCTGCCATAACATTAACTGCCCCCCGGGGTTGTCAAAATTATTATTTGGAGGGTTTCATTCTTTTGAGCGCTTCAGAACGTGCGTCCACGTCCTGCTTTTGTATCGGTGCGCCATTCTATCGCTCCCGTTTCTCCATTATTCTTTCAGTCTGAGCGTATCCGGGCGGTGAGCAATGTTATTCGGGTAGTTACCCTAAAAGATGATGTACATCCACCAAATTACACTTCCATTCACAGGCTGCACTCAGGACATGAAAGAAAACATCATTTCTTATTGTGATGGAGCCGTCTTTGTGGCGTTCTCCAGCCTCGTTCCTGCTTTTAAGATAAAACCAATAATGAGAAAATGTTTAGGGTTGTAGCCGTTCTCTTAGACAGACAGATTAACAAATGCTATTCTATCAGAGCACTCCCAACAATTGGACGACACGCTGGCTTTCTCAGCCGTATATGAGCGGCGATCTGTCACGGACCATGGGAAGGCATTTGTTCTGCTGCTATGATAAATGACATCTAAATTAATCACTAAACATTCCATTATTATAATTTGGTTAAATGATTTCCCCCCTCATCTCACTGATCACAAAGCAGATTTTCTCAAATAATACACGAGCTGAGACTCAAGATCTTTGCTGATGGGTCAAAGACAGAAGGGAAAACTATGAAAGCGCTACATATATAAATAAATGCAAATAAATGCAACTATGTTGCAATTATTCTTAATTAGGGTTATTAATGCAAGTATTCACAGACAGATGGATGCACGGACGGACGGACGGACGGACGGATAGACAGATGGATGGATGGATGGATGGATGGATGGATGGATGGATGGATGGATGGATGGATAGATGGATGGATGGATAGACAGATGGATGGATGGATGGATGGATGGATGGATGGATAGATGGATGGATAGACAGATAGATGGACGGATGGATGGATGGATAGACAGATAGATGGATAGACAGATAGATGGACGGATGGATGGATGGACAGACAGATAGATGGATGGATGGATAGACAGATGGATGGATGGATAGACAGATGGATGGATAGATGGATGAATAGACAGATAGATGGATGGATGGATGGATAGATGGATGGATGGACAGACAGATGGATGGATGAATGGATGGATGGATGGATGGATGGATGGATGGATGGATGGATGGATGGATGGATGGATGGATGGACGGATGGATAGATGGACGGACGGATGGATGGACGGACGGATGGATGGACGGATGGATGGACAGATGGATGACGGATGGATAGATGGATGGACAGATGGATGGACAGATGAATGACGGATGGATGGATGGATGGATGGATGGATGGACAGATGGACGGACAGATGGATGACGGATGGATGGATGGATATATGGATGGACAGATGGACGGACAGATGGATGGACAGATGGATAACGGATGGATAGATGAATGGACAGACGGATGGACGGACAGATGGATGGACAGATGGATGACGGATGGATGGATGGATGGATAGATAGATAGATGGATGGACAGATGGACAGACAGATGGATGACGGACGGATGGATGGATAGATGGATGGACAGATGGATGACGGATGGATGGATAGATGGATGGACAGATGGATGACGGATGGATGGATAGATGGATGGATAGATGGATGGACAGATGGATGGACACATGGATGGCGAGAGCTCCTCAGGTCACATGACTCGGGCCGGTTGAGCTCGATCACGGCTAGCCGCTGTTAGCTGCTCCTGCGCTAGCCGCCTTCTGCAGCGCTTTATGGAGATCCTAATGGAGTAATTTATGGAAGAAATAAAAGCGTAACATGTCATCAGCATTCCTCTTCTCTCCTCCTCCGGCAGGAAGTGATGGCGCTTCAGTCGTTAAACCACTGCATGCTGGGAAGGAATGAAAGCACGCGGGGTTCAATGGAGGCGAAGGCAATCACACGGCTCTACATGATCCCGAGTCCACTCATCAGGCTTCAGATCCCATTATGGGATTGGGATGCGCGATGGAGGACTGGATTAACGCGTCACATTACGGTCTGCCCTCCCTCTGCTCAGGAGCCATACAATCCCAGTCCAGCGGGACTCATTTCCCATCGCAAACACACGTCCGGATCAACTGGCGGAGGCGGAGCTAATAAATTGTTTATTGTTGTTTTTTCTGTGTTCATTTGATTGCCACCATTTTTTTTTATCATAAATTTGTATTAAACTATAAATCCAGAAAAAAATAAGACTAAAATTGTCAATAAATCCTTAAATTGCTTAATAAATTAATAATGAAGAGCTGCTTAAATAACATTTTATGAATTTTGTTATTAACTTTTAATTGAACCATTAAAATGGAATCCATAAATATTAAAATGCTGGGGGAAAACGGACTGAATGTGAAAAAATAAATAAAAATAATAATCTTTTTTTTTTTAAACATAGGGCCCTAAAAAGTCAATGTTTTAATTTTTCATAATTTACAATATTCTGTTGTGCGGCTCTTTATTTTGAAAAATGTTATGATTATATTATACTATTATTAAATGGAATCCATTAATATTAACTGAATTTGACAAAAAAAAAAAAAAAAAAGGCCATAAAAAGTCAATGTTTAATAATAATTATAATATTTAAAAAAAGTAAAAATATTATAATTTTTCATCATCTACGATTTCTGTTGTGCAGCACTTTGTTAAGAAATTAATGTTATGATGCCATTATAAAAGATTAGTTCAATTATTATTGTTTTTTTGCATTCATTTGATCACTATAAATTTGTATTAAAATTTTATTATAAAATTTTAAAATTGTTAAATTATAAATTCAGAAAAATGTATACTTTTCATTGGACCCTATTATTGTAAAATTATCAATAAATTTACTTTCAAATTTCTGAAAAAATAAGACTGTAAAATTGTCAATAAATCCTTAAATTGCTTAATAAATAAATAATGAAGAGCTACTTAAATAAAGTTTCATACATTTTGATTATTAACTTTCTATTAAAGCAGTAAAATGGAATAAATATAAAATCCAAAATCCATAAATATTAAAATGCAAAAAAGCCTGATATAATAAAAAATGTATAAAATAAAGAAAATATTTTTGTTAAATCTGTTAAAATTGTAAAATTGTGTAAGTTTTAATATTTCAATAAATTAGACAAGTCTTTGGATTAATAAAAAATAATGTAAGCATTAAAACAGAATATCCATAAAAACAGAACAAAATTAATTCCAATTGGTTAATTAATTGGTACGGCCCGATGCAGTTTAAAGCTTCTTATAAATGATCTGTACGGTATAAACGCTGTAGAAATAAATGTGACGTCTTCTTTTCTCTCAGAAACATCGTAAAATCATCAGGACACACACACACACACACACACACACACACACACACACACACACACACACACACACACACACACACACACACACACACACACACACACACGAGAGGAACAGAGAAACACCTGAGATGCAGGAGACTCATTTAATGTGAATGGACTGAGTGAGAAATGAAAGAGATCTGGTGTGTGTTCAGTGTTTATGGCAGATGCACAGCTCGCCTCTGATTGGCTGTTTAGTGTGTTTAGCTTTGCAGATAAAGGTAAACTGGCCGTGACATGATTAACGCAGGCAGCCTCACTACGCAAAGACATATTTGGTGGCAGTCAGTGTGTGTGAGAGAATGTGAAAGAGGTGCGCGTGCATGAGTGTGTGTGTGTGTGAGTGAGTGAGTGCGTGTGTGTGTGTGAGAGAGTGAGTGCGTGTGTGTGTGAGAGAGAGTGTGAGTGAGTGTGTGTGAGAGTGTGTGCAAACATATGTGTGTGTACGTGTGTGTTTGTGTGTAATGACCAAATGTCCCCACAATGTAATATAAACCTGAGATCAGCAGCCAGCGGTCCTCACACTGTTAATGGATTGATAAACACACTAAATGATGTTTTTTTGAAAATCTAAAAATTTAGAATGTTTCCTGTGATGGGTAGGTTTAGGGGCAGTGTGTGTGTGAGTGTGTGTCTGAAAGTGTACAAGAGTGCATATGTGAGTGTGTATGTGTGTGCGTGTGTGCGTTTGTGAGTGTGTGTGTATGTGTGAGTGTGTGTGTGTGTCTGAAAGTGTACAAGAGTGCATATGTGAGTGTGTATGTGTGAGTGTGAGTGTGTGTGCATTTGTGAGTGTGAGAGTGCGTGTGTGTGTGTGTGAGTGTGTGAGTGAGTGCGTGTGTATGTGTGTGTGTGTGTGTGCAAGAGTGCATATGTGAGTGTGTATGTGTGAGTGTGTGTGAGAGTGTATGTGTGTGTGTGCGTGTGAGATGTGTGTGTGTGTGTGTATGTGTGTGTGTGCGTGTGTGAGCGAGTGTGTGCAAGAGTGCATATGTGAGTGTGTATGTGTGAGTGTGAGAGTGTATGTGTGTGTGTGCGTGTGTGTGCGCGTGTAAGTGAGAGTGTGAGTGCGCTCGCACGTGTGTGTTGACATTAATATGTGTTGAGAATGTGCAGATCATGCTGGTACACTGTCTGTTGTGTTTCTAAATGCACATGCATTAACAGAAATCATAAATGAGATCTTCTCTGAGACAGAAATGAAATGAAATTGAATGTTTTGCAGATGATTCCCCTGAAAAACACACACGAGTTCCTCTAGAGAAGAGACGGCAACGATGTCAAGCATGATGCTCTTCCTCAGAACTAATGTTGTTTTCCAGCACAAACATCTAAACATTCTTAAATCAAGACATCATTTCCCGACTGGAGATATTTAGTCTGCTTTAATACTCGAGTGAATTAAAGTTACTCAAAGTCTTCAGTATAGAGGATTAGAGCTCAACTGAACTCATCTCTCCATCACTGACTCTGTTCTTGTCCTGTTTATTGATGTGCAGCAGATGTGAAACAATCTATATATAAACGAAGCTGACATGACTTAAGAACAGACACTACAGGTGAACAGGATCAAACTTTAACCAACAGATACACTATATTGCCAGAAGTATTGGGCCGCCCCTCCAGATCTCTGAGTTCAGATGTTCGATCTCTTCATGGCCACAGGTGTATAACTCCAGCTCTCGGCCTGCAGACGCTTCTACACACATTAGTGAAAGAATGGGTCGCTCTCAGGAGCTCAGTGAACTCAAGCGTGGGGCCGTGATAGGCTGACACCTGTGCAATAAGGCCATTCCTGACATTTCCTCACTACTAAATATTCCACGCTCAACTGTTAGAGGGATTATAACAAAGGGGAAGCCATTGGGAACAACAGCAACTCAGCCACGAAGTGTTAAATCCCAGAGCGAGGTCAGCGCATGCTGAGGGTCACAGTGCGCAGAAGTCTCCAACTTTCTGCAGAGTCAACAGCTCCAGACCTCCAGACTTCTGTGGCCTTCAGATGAGCTCAAGAACAGCGGAGAGCTTCATGGAATGGGTTTCCATGGCCGAGCAGCTCATCCAAGCCTTACATCACCAAGAGCAATGCAAAGCGTGGGATGGAGTGGAGTAAAGCAGCCGCCACTGGACTCTAGAGCAGTGAGACGTGTTCTCTGAGCGACCAATCACGCTTCAGTCTGACAATCCCATGGACGAGTCTGGGTTTGGCGGTTACAGGAGAGCGGGACTTGCCTGACTGCATTGTACCAAGTGTAAAGTTTGGTGGAGGGGGGATTATGGGGTGGGGTTGTTTTTCAGGGCTTGGCCCCTTAGTTCCAGTGAAAGGAACTCTTAATGCTTCACCAAGACATTTTGGACAATTTCATGCTCCTGACTTTGTGGGATCAGTTTGGGGACGGCCCCTTCCTGAAAATCTAGTAATTTCACCACAGATGCATTTAATTTACAATTTCGATTGATTCATGATTCGGATCGCCAATGTCTCGTGATTTCAGCAGTTTGACTCGCGATCCGAATCACGAATCGATTCACTGATTCATAACCGTTTGAATCTTTATTTGAGGATTGAACACAAACCCGGAAGAGAAGCCAATGCTGAATAAAGTCGTAGTTTTTTTTATTTTTGGACCCAAATGTATTTTGGATGCTTCAAGAGACTCTAATTAACCCACTGATGTCTCATATGGACTACTGTGATGATGTTTTTATTCCCTTTCTGGACATGGACAGTATAGTGTGCATACACTTGCATACGCTCTCTGACTAAATATAAAATATCTTAAACTGTGTGTGAAGATGAACGGAGGTCTTACGGGTGTGGAGCGACATTAGGGAGAGGAGTTAATGACAGACATTTAATTTTTGGGTGAACTAACCCTTTAACAAAACATATATTTACACAAAATACAGATAATAATGCTGGAAATAGGGCTGGGCGATATGGAGCAAAAAATATATCTCGATATATTTAGCTATATCTCGATATACGATATATATCTCGATATCTTTACAGGAAAAATAACCCCCCAAAACTACAGCTAAAACAAATATGCCAAATACCACAAAAACTTCTTTTTTTTAAATTTAAGTGCAAAGAGGTAGTCAAGTGCTTTTGCGACATTTAAAAAAAAAAACTCCCTGATTACATAAATAATAATAATTTAACTGTAAAAGAAAATAAATAATATTGCCTTCTTTTCATTTATTTCATGCTTTCAAAAGATGAATCAAAGACTCCCTTTTTTACAGTTAAAGTAAACAGTAAGCATTTTGCAGAAGGATGGGGGGATGACTGAGATATGAATAAACTGATTTTGTCATAACACCATTTCCTGTTAAATTTGTATCAAAATTCAAACAGTGATGTTTGTCATGAGTTTGACCAAATTCAAACTCATCATGCGGATCATGTAGGCTACACATGAGCTGAGTTTCACTTCTTTTTTCAGTTACAGAACGAAATATGAATGTCAGAAGGTAGGCTATAAGATAATATGATACAGTACAACTTACAGAAGAGCACCGCGTGTCTCAGGACACCCGGGATGTCGCGTTTTTCCCTCTTGGTTAAAACGTGAATAGACCTATTCATCATAATCCCGTGATAAAGCTGACAAAATAATAATAGTAATGATATTGCAATACTTTTTAAATGTTTTCAAATGATATGCGATCATTTTGACATTTTAACCGAAAACTGTGCGATCAGTTAGACACAGATCATAAACTGGCATGATTGCGACCGCGTCTCGCACCAATAGTGTCAATCACCTGACTGTGGGTGAAACGTGCGATTTGAACTATGATGAACATTAATATTTCTTTATGAATTTTAGCAAGCAGTTGTGTTAGAAGAAAAAAATGGTCTCTAAACTGAGTCCTGAACAACGTGCGCGCTTGTCAACATGATAACTAATTCTCACCTGGTTGTGGAAGCAGCCGTGTTCAATGAGACAACACGCGAGGGGAGGGGGAACAAAGCAAGAGGCGGGAGGCGCGCGAGCGGGAGCGAGCACAACACAGAGAAGGCAAACAAGCAAAGTGGAAGTGGCGGAATCAGAATTAAATATAAACAATATATCGATATATACGATATGTCCAAATCCATATCGAGCTGAAAAAATATCTCGATATATTTTAAATATCGAGATATCGCCCACCCCTAGCTGGAAACATTGGCATTTTCTTCTGTGTTGCTTCAGAACATGATGTAATCCTCAACAAATGAACACAAACACAAGCTAAATAAAATCATGAATGAATAAATGCAGATGATTTAATTTCCTGCTCTTATTATTGACTATGACATGAAACATTTAGTTGAGGAAAATGAGAAAACAGCTTTGTCAGATCACATGGGATTCACGTTTAATTGTATATTAATGATTAATAAGCTGAAATTCCTTCTTCTAAGACTGGACAAAGGAGAATATTGACGAACTGTCACCTATCAAACGCCATCAGCGCTCAAGGTCAGCCATCAATCATCTGAGCAAACACCAGCAGTAAATGAGACTTCAGTCAAACACGCCACAGTCTAATATCTCAAGATAACGTGTGTGTGAGTGTGTGTTTCTCTCTAACATCCTTAAAGGCTCATAACACACACAGTTTGTGCCAGTCTGGTGTTAATCTTGAGTATCTGTAGAGTCGTGTTGATCCTTCATATCTCACAAGAGTCTTTAGTTTATCATAATTATAAAAGACAGATACACTGAACCCATTCTTTCTGAAAACAGCCGAGTCCGTGGAGGCGTGCAGTGGGCGGAGCTAAAGACACACACACACACACACACACACACAAACACACAAGTAGTGTTTCCATGTTTTATGGGGACTTTGCATAGGTGTAATGGTTTTTATACCGTACAAACCGTATTTTCTATCCCCTTACACTGGCCCTACACCTACCCATCAAACACATGCACACACACACACACACACACACACACACACACACAGCCCCTAAACCTACCCATTACAGGAAACATTCTGCATTTTTACTTTCTCAAAAAAACTCAAAGATGTTTTGCTCATGTGGACCAAAAAATGTCCCCACAAGGACAAGCATTCGGATATTGCCATCTTTGTGGGGACATTTTGTCCCCATAACGTAGGGATTACCAGCCCATACACACACACACACACACACACACAAACACACACACACACAATACGCTGGTGCTTTTAACATTATATGCACTTACTCACCAATTGCCATCAAAACACACATTTGATGCAGTTTCACTCACGCCTGTGGTTTCCACTCATGACTGGGAACACACACACACTTTTTTAGTGACATTGTTGATCTTGTGTCTAAACACACAACGAACCAAGATCGATGATGTGTGTGTGTGTGTGTGTGTGTGTGTGTGTGTTTGTGTGTTCATCTGAGAGAAGTGTCCATATAAGGAGTTCCACCCTTTATGACATCATACAGGGCCATACTCGAAAAAACTTTCCAAAACAACACGCCGCTCCAGCCGACCAATCAGAACACAGTGTGCTTTTCAGAAGGAGGGGCTTCATAGAGACAGGAACTAAACAGAGTTACTGACAGACTGGAGGGAGAGGAGCCGCAACAATGGAGGACATGAGGAAATAATCAACATTCAAGCAGGAAAACCTGCTCTAGTGGAGCCAGAAAGCAAAGGGCAGAATATGGCCTCGTTATTCATCTCTTTTTAAGTGAATAAAGCCGCTTCAGCTTTTATTGGAGAAGGAGTTCCTGAAAAACACAAAGCAAGTCCAGTTTGATTTGATTCATCTGTCCGATTGGGACAGAACCGCCGGAGACTGGAGGAAGTGATGGACATGTTTCCTTTCAGAAAAGATGTCCGTCCATCTGCCTGTCACTTCCTGTTCTTCAGACACCGGCGAGAAGCTTCGACCTCTGAACCGCTCTCAAACGACTGGCTGCGTCCTCCACCATCTAATGGAGCAGATCGATCGGGCCAGAGCAGAGAAAGACGTACAATAAGAGTCAGATCCGGAGTCAAAGGAAACCCTGCACAGAATTAATCAGGGAATGAGCCAATAATGAAGACTTCAGACCCACAACTCAGGCACGGATAATCCTTCAGAATAGACCAGGAACACGCATGACAATCATTTCACCCGCAGACTGACACTAATCAATAAATAAACACGTGTGTGTGTGTGTGTGTGTGTGTGTGTGTAATATATATTATTAAATTATAGTATTAATAATAGTATATTAAAAGCATATTATTATTAAAATATAATATATATATATATATCAGCGTATCCCAATATTATATTAAACAAAGTCAAATAATTAATCAAATATATACAATTTAGATAACATCAAAGTTACAGTATATTAATAATAACATGTTATACTGATTATTATTCCAAATATTATTGTTTATTTATTTGTTTATTTCAACAAATAAACAAATAATATACAAACACACATAAAAGACACATTAGAAGTTTATATATATATATATATATATATATATATATATATATATATATATATATATATATATATAGAATTATTTATTAAAATTAATGTTTCAATCTAAAAAAGTGTAGTATCGTAATATAATATTAACATTCAATATTACACCATTCTAAAATATTAATATATGAATACATTGAAATATTATATTAATATATTATATCTTATCATATTATTATAATCATTATAATGATTATAATAATAAGATATGTTATAATATTAAAACTAGCTATTGTAGAATATATATGTGTGTGAATGATGATTTTCAGAATTCAATTTCATTTTACTTTGGCATTATTCTTGTTATTCTAGTGTTATAATAATAATTTCACTGTAAAATATTAAAATAATATTTGACTTTTATTATAATTATACATTTATTATATATTATAATTAATAATATCAATATATTATATCTTGTCAGCATTATAAGGATTACAATAATGAGATTTGTTATAATATTAAAAATAGCTATTCGAGAATATACATTTACAGTATATATAATAATTTTACAGTAAAATATAAAAAATAATATTCAATTTTTATTATAATATTATACATTTATTATATAATATAATTAATATTACACTGTAAAAAAAAATCAGGTCTCCAATTGAAAATTTTCTAGTGACTGATCACATCCAAATTTTTAGTTGGCCGAATTCAGTTACTGTGAATAAAACTGCATCAATTCACAGAAATGATTTCCTATAGCTCAGCCAGTAGAGCGTGGTGCTAGCAACACCAAGGTCATGGGTTCGATTCCCAGGGAAAGCTAGAATTGACAGAAAATGTGTACCTTAAAATGCAATGTAAGTCGCTTAATAAAAGCGTCTGCCAAATGCGTAAATGTCAATTCAATTTGGCCAACTGAAAAATTTAGATGTGATTTTCTGGAAAAAAAATTTTTTTTTACTGTGTAGCTATTTTGATTTTATTTTATTTATTTAACAATTAAATTTTAAAACAAGTACAATCAGGCCCAAAAGACCATATCATACATAAAAAAACAAAAACAAAACTGTTGAGGATAAATACACAAAAAAGCCATAGGCTTATTTCCATTGTGGTCCTCAGAGTTCAAAATAGACGAGCAGTTCATAATGGGAATGAGATCAACACAACACACAACCGCATACACATATAGGGCCCTATCTTGCACCCAGTGCATTTGACTTTGTACACCGCCGCATGTGTCATTCCTATCTTGCACCCGCGCAAAGCGCGCTTTTCCCTCCACAGAAGCACGTCGCTAAACTAGTGAATGAACTTGCGTTCCCTGGGCGGTTCAGCGCAAAAAAGGAGGCGTGTTCCGGCGCAAACAACCCCTGGTGCTATTTTGCTGTTTCATTAAACAATTGCGCCACTGACCAGAAAAAACCCAGTCTAAAGTCAGCGGCGCGTTGTGTGTTGTTCATTATGCTATTTTAAGGGCGCATGCTTGACCATAATGTATAGCGTGCACAACGCGCAGACACTTTGCTCATGTAATCTACACAGATGCAACAGTTATTTTTGCAAATCATAAATTGTTACAATAAAAAAAAATTAACACACGAGATGACGGAAATCATTGTGGTGTGCCACGAAGATGTGAAAAAATAGGCATAAATCTAGCTTACAAATTATTCAGGCTAATTGTAGTAATTAAGGATCAGACCTGTTTGCCCAACAGTGGCAAGACATATCTGTGTATAAGGACATCTGAAAAACTGGTTTGTCCGTCAAGAACCAGGAAAAAAAATCGACTGAAAAACTGAAAAAACTGTTTAACCGACGCTCTTTTGGGTGGGTTTCTCCATCCCCATACAACACAACTTCTCTGTCTTTCACTGCTCTACAAGAACATCAGTCTCCTCGGCTGTGAACCGCTCCTGGCGTGCGCCTGGTAAATACGCCATAATAATAGCGACCCATAATGGAGCTTGCGCAGCTGCTTTTAAAGGGAATGCTGGATGACGCTCTGATTGGTTTATTCACGTTACGCCCAAACCACACCTATGAATAATGAAGCTACTTCAGACCAACCCATTTTAGATCAAGAGCCATTTATCCCGCCGGGAAAATAGCAACAGCGCCGAGACCCGCCCACAAAGTTACTTGCGCTTCGCGCTTTGACACTTGCGATTCAGATCGTTAAAATAGGGCCCATAATATCTCAAACATCATTAAAAAGACATTTTTTTCTAAAAAGACCTTCTTCTTGAATTTGTTTTAAGCAGTCAGGCAATTTATTCCAAGCAACTGCACTGGAATATAAAAACAAATTCTTCCCATTTATACTCTTATACCGACACACATATATATTATTAATCCTTGACCTTGTAGAAAAACAATGATCTTATTTTATCCTATCTTATTTTTATACAAAACAATGATTAAATGTTTTCAACAGGGCTTTATTTTACTCTGATATTACATGTACAATATTACAATATAATATAATTAAAGGGATAGTTCACTTTAAAATGAAATTCTGTCATCCGTTACTCAGCCTCAAGTTGTTTCAAACCTGTATGAGTTCTTCGGCTGAACACAAGGGAAGATATTTTGATGAATGTCAGTAACCAAACAGTAAACTGGAGCCATTGACTTCCATAGTATTTTTTTTCCTGCTATGGCTCCAGTTAACTGTTTGGTTACTGACATTCATCAAAATATCTTCCCTTGTGTTCAGCTGAAGAAAGAAACTCATACAGGTTTGAAACAACTTGAGGGCGAGTAAAGGATGACAAAATTTTCATTTTAAAGTGAACTATCCCTTTAATATAAGATATTCTATTTTTACACAAATAAATGCAACATATCAACATACTTTCATCCGACTCATTCTGACACGTCCCGATTATAACCCTGAGAAAAACAGCGTCTGACGCAACAGACATCAGACACACATCAGGTGAGCTGCTCTAGTTTCTGGCTTTGAAAGCTCAGGCCCGGTTCTGAGGCGGAGATGCTGTCAGAACATCTGTGCCACTGCACGGGTCTCTCACCTCCCCGCGTGGAGCAAGCTCAAGCAAACCGCAGCCAGACTCGCCAATCAAAGCCAAGGAAATTGGCAGCACTATCAGCGAGTCAGAGGATCCATTTATCAGCCCAGATAAAAGGTCATTTCACTGGCCGCCGGCACCACGCTGATGAGCAAAGAGCTGGACGTCCCACAACACGCCGGGCTCGAAAACTGGGCCGTCAGATGCTGAAGCGCGATAGTGACGCGAGCAGAATATTTAGTGGGATTGTGAGGATTCATGTGGGGGAAAAAAGAAAAGAAATGAACATTAGGGCTGTGGGATATCATATCGTAAGTGTTGTTCTAACCATGTGGAACCGTACATTTTTTTTAGGGACTTTAACACGTTAATTAAGATTAAGTAATTATGGGACTTTAACGCGTTAATTAATTACACAAAAAAAAAAATAACATCATTTTAACCACACTTATTTTTGCACCGCGGAACGTTTTTCAATGAATGAGTTTCGACGGACCGATTACACTGGAACACCAACTAGCGCTCCGGAGTCACGACAACAACAAACCATAGTGAACATGAACGAAGAAGCAGATGAGACCGCTTTGCTTTGCCCGGTGGATGGGAAATTTAGTTTTAAAAAACGAAAGGATGGAAGCGTCGACAAGAGCATGGTTGTGTCCAAGCTATACAACAAGGAATGTGTGTATCACCGCAGCACATCGAGACTCAAATATCACAAATACGCTTTTGCTACACTTAATAGCAAACATTGCACTGGTCTGCTGGACTGAAATAAATAAACTATATTTTGTTGATTAAGCTTATGTATTCAGTCAATATTCAATGGTATACTAAAATCCATGTGAAAAATTACTTCTCATTGTTCTCAGGTCAAATATTTATATGCGATTAATTTCGATTAATTAATTACAAAGCCTCTAATTAATTAGATTATTTTTTTTAATCAAATCCCGGCCCTAATTTTTTTATTTACACACTAGTACACCGCCGTTATGACCTCAAAATTCAACATATGAAGTAGCCAGGTTAAAACCAGAGCATTGTAAGTAGTAACCGAGTTATGGTCTGGCAAAGCTTCATAGACAAATCATTTCCAAAAGGGGGTCAGCAACAGAAGATGACGTTTGCAGAACGACGGAGAAACATGATGCACAAATCCAAAACAATTGCTCTTATTGAGGTAAAAATCCACCTGGAAATCAATTTAAAGTAGCAAATGCCTTAATGACTCATTTAAATTGTTAACCATAAGAGTATGAAAATATTCAAGAGTCCAAAGGTGGACAAAGTACACAACTGCATTACTTGAGTAAAAGTAACAGTACTACTGTCAAATTACTCCGTTACAAGTGAAAGTTGTAAAAACTGATTTTTACTGAAGTAAAAATACAGAAGTATTTGTTTTTAAAAGTGCTTAAGTAAATTTCCTTTTTTTATGTCGCCGCATTATTTTATTATAGTTGTATAAATGCACATTATGCCATCATGGTTTAAGCCAGTCAGTGACGCTCCATCTGACACACTAGCAGACGACTAACTTAAACTCATTTAAATACTTGTAGAAAAGTTACAAAGCTGCTGTCACTTTAAGGCCGAATGCACGGATCCAATACACTGATACACATCTGATATTCTCACACTGTTCACCTTCACTGAAGACAGAATCAACTTTGTTTATGTGAATACTCCACTAAATGAGCATTTGGACATCCGTCTTCTTCCATTTTGCTCTAAACTATAAATCAGTGTTTAATAAATGCTGTGAAATCATTGAACTTCACGAGACTCTACAAGAGTGATTCCTGAAAGGCTTTCTGCAAAAACCCAAACACCTTTTAAAGAAGAAAAAAATCATCCGCTGACTTTCAAAGCTGCGACAGAAACGACTTTCGACTTCGAGGACCTTGATAGAAATGTAGTGGAGTAAAAAGGACGATATTTGTCTTTCAGATGGAGTGAAGTTAAAGTTAAAAAAAAAAACTCAATAAAGCACAGATACTCAAAAAGTGTCCTTAAGTACAGGACTCGAGTAAATGTGTTTAGTTACTGTCCAGCTCTGCAAGAGTGTGAAATGACAGGCGTAATCCAGCAGATAAACACCCTCAGTGAAACATTTCCTAATTATCGTTATCAACAAAATCCCAGAACATATCGAGATATAATTTTGTCAATAGCGCACACCCCTGGGATGAATCCTAAACAGAAAGTCTCATGCAGTTTTTTTCATATCTGCACAGTGTTGATTTTATTCAGCATGGCGTGTCAGAGCGGGTCATAACGGGCCCGTCCCTTAGCAGGGGTCACATTATCTAAATCAGCTCCATTAACCTCTCCAATCCGGACCGGCGCTGACGGACCCAAACTGACAGTCGCAGACCTGCAAATGAGCGCGTAAAGCCGCTCCGCCGCGCTCCAGTCCTTCTCTGATTTACATACAAATTGATCTTGAGGTAAATCAGTTGTCATTTTTCTGCAGGTCACAAGGAACATGGAGAGATAATGAAACGGGGCATTGAGTGGAACGGGTCCGCCCAGATGGGGCTCTTCTGTTAATGTACTCCTAAAGCCATCAGACACGCAAACACTCCAGCTCCAGTGTTTACGCCGCGCTCGTGTGTTATCTGACTCGTTCCGGCGGCGGGATCAGGTCTAAAAGTCCTCCGCTAACTCTGAAAAATAGATCTGAGATGATACGGCTGCACTTTCATCTCTTACCAAACATTCATAGTGATTTATGATGAACCTAGAAAGCAAAAGTAATGCAAATGCCAAATGAAATGAAATATAAATGTTCAACTGCAGAACTAGTAAAGTCTGTCTGTCTGTCTGTCTGTCTGTCTGTCTGTCTGTCTGTCTGTCTATATATCTGTCTGTCTGTCTGTCTGTCTGTCTGTCTATCTATCTATCTATCTATCTATCTATCTATCTATCTATCTATCTATCTATCTATCTATCTGTCTGTCTGTCTGTCTGTCTGTCTATCTATCTATCTATCTATCTGTCTGTCTGTCTGTCTGTCTGTCTGTCTGTCTGTCTGTCTGTCTGTCTGTCTATATATCTGTCTGTCTGTCTGTCTGTCTGTCTGTCTATCTATCTATCTATCTATCTATCTATCTATCTGTCTGTCTGTCTGTCTGTCTGTCTGTCTGTTTATCTATGTCTCTGTTTATCTATGTCTCTGTTTATCTATATGTCTGTCTGTCTTATCTATATGTCTGTCTGTTTATCTATATGTCTGTCTGTCTTATCTATATATCTGTCTGTCTGTCTATATATCTGTCTGTCTGTCTGTCTGTCTGTCTGTCTGTCTGTCTGTCTATCTATCGGTCTATCTATCTATCTATCTGTCTGTCTGTCTGTCTGTCTGTCTATCTATCTATCTATCTATCTATCTATCTATCTATCTATCTATCTATCTATCTATCTATCTATCTATCTGTCTGTCTGTCTGTCTGTCTGTCTGTCTGTCTGTCTGTCTATCTATCTATCTATCTATCTATCTATCTATCTATCTATCTATCTGTCTATATATCTGTCTATCTATCTATCTATCTATCTATCTATCTATCTATCTATCTATCTATCTGTCTGTCTGTCTGTCTGTCTGTCTGTCTGTCTGTCTGTCTGTCTGTCTGTCTGTCTGTCTGTCTATCTATCTATCTATCTATCTATCTATCTATCTATCTATCTATCTATCTGTCTGTCTGTCTATCTATCTATCTATCTATCTGTCTATATATCTGTCTATCTGTCTGTCTGTCTATCTATCTATCTATCTATCTATCTATCTATCTATCTATCTATCTATCTATCTATCTATCTATCTATCTATCTATCTATCTATCTATCTATCTATCTATCTATCTATCTATCTATCTATCTATCTATCTATCTATCTATTTATCTATCTATCTGTCTGTCTGTCTGTCTGTCTGTCTGTCTGTCTGTCTATCTATCTATCTATCTATCTATCTATCTATCTGTCTGTCTGTTTATCTATATGTCTGTCTGTTTATCTATATGTCTGTCTGTCTTATCTATATATCTGTCTGTCTGTCTGTCTTATCTATATGTCTGTCTGTTTATCTATATGTCTGTCGGTTTATCTATATGTCTGTCTGTCTGTTTATCTATACGTCTGTCTGTTTAACTATATATGTCTGTCTGTCTGTTTATCTATACGTCTGTCTGTTTATCTATTTGTCTGTCTGTCTATCTATTTGTCTATCTGTCTGTCTATCTATTTGTCTATCTGTCTGTCTATCTATTTGTCTATCTGTCTGTCTATCTATTTCTCTATCTGTCTGTCTGTCTGTCTTATCTATATGTCTGTCTGTTTATCTATATGTCTGTCGGTTTATCTATATGTCTGTCTGTCTGTTTATCTATATGTCTGTCTGTCTGTTTATCTATATATGTCTGTCTGTTTATCTATACGTCTGTCTGTTTATCTATATATCTGTCTGTCTGTCTGTCTGTCTTATCTATATGTCTGTCTGTTTATCTATATGTCTGTCGGTTTATCTATATGTCTGTCTGTCTTATCTATATGTCTGTCTGTTTATCTATATGTCTGTCTGTTTATCTATACGTCTGTCTGTTTATCTATATGTCTGTCGGTTTATCTATATGTCTGTCTGTCTTATCTATATGTCTGTCTGTTTATCTATATGTCTGTCTGTTTATCTATACGTCTGTCTGTTTATCTATATGTCTGTCTGTTTATCTATATATCTGTCTGTCTGTCTTATCTATATGTCTGTCTGTTTATCTATATGTCTGTCTGTCTGTTTATCTATATGTCTGTCTGTTTATCTATATATCTGTCTGTCTGTCTGTCTTATCTATATGTCTGTCGGTTTATCTATATGTCTGTCTGTCTTATCTATATGTCTGTCTGTTTATCTATACGTCTGTCTGTCTTATCTATATGTCTGTCTGTTTATCTATATGTCTGTCTGTCTTATCTATATGTCTGTCTGTTTATCTATATGTCTGTCTGTTTATCTATATGTCTGTCTGTCTTATCTATATGTCTGTCTGTTTATCTATATGTCTGTCTGTTTATCTATATGTCTGTCTGTTTATCTATATGTCTGTCTGTATATCTATACGTCAGTATATTATAAAAAACATATAAAATAATACTATAAAATATAATATTAAGAAATGTTTAATTAAATACTCAAATAACATCCATCCAAGCAACTATCTAGACGTCTTCACATGCACAGCTATACGAAAATAAGATGGAAAAGACAACTTTGAACTAACTTGCCGTTTACAAATGCTGCAAAAACACTGATATTGTGTTTTTCTGGACATGTATATCTAGCTATTAACATAAAAAGCATAACATTAATATTTATAGATTAATATACTCATCAGAAGGTGAGGGGCTACTCGTGTTTCTGTCAAACACAATTCAGAAGACAAAAGTGACGGATGGATCATTTGTGTCTGGAGCTCATTTATATTCACAACATCTGAACGGATCAAGTAAATGAAGGCTGTTATTAATGAAACGAGACTCCGCCCACCCCAGACTGACAGGAGCTCGTCAAAGGCCTCCAGAGGGAGGAGACAGAGGAAAGGAGGAATCGGACCATTGCACTCTATTAATGTTGTCAAGGCAAAATTAATAAGATCGCAATCTGAGGCTTGTTTCCGTAACACAACAGAATGTGTGTGTGCGGCGGGCGGCGGCGGCGGCGCGTGTCGTGAGATGAGCCAGATGTATGTTCTTTTGTCAGCGTTTCTTTAACTAAAGGCTGTGTTTGTATCCCTAGAGAGCAGAGTTAATGCTTAATGAGCTTCTGAAGGATAATTATTGTGTTTAGTACACAGTCTAGATTATATCATCACTATCATCCACAGGAGCGGTCAGAGATCAAATGAAAATAAAATAAGAAAAATGAAAAAGATTTGTCACTTGAAAGTGTTTTCAAGTGTCGCTAATTTAAACATTGAAGTGGTTTTAAACCATTTGAATGCTATAACGTGCACACATCTGAAGCGTGCGAGTTCTCTTTCGCTTTTTCCTGTGCCTTGACAGGCTAAATAGTTTGATCTGTTAAGTTTTGTAACGGGGGCGTGGCAACCTGTCACTCACATGAGATACACCAATAGAAAACCACAACCATCCAATCAATTCCCCAAAGACACAATCAAGCCCCGCCCCTACATTTGTTCTTGTTTGAGAAGCGATTAACTCGATATACGGAACAATAAGAGATAAAACACAAGCGCAAAGACAAAACTTTTCATCTGATTATAAATGGATTATTTGGGTGTATTTGGTAATGTCACATCTTCAGTGTTGGGGGTAACGAGTTACAAAGTAACGGATTACAGTAACGATATTACTTTTTTGAGTAACGAAGTAAAGTAAAGCATTACACTAAAAATATCGGTAACTACACTACTTTACTAGACTATAGGAACGCGCTTTCGAGTGTTACCCGAGTCGTGTTTGCCTGTGTGTGAAGTCTTGATCTGTTTACGTGCTCCGTGCATGCGCTGTGTGTGCTTGCCTGGGCAACGTTGCCATTGAGATCGATGTGAGTGACGTAGCTCCTGGTGCGAGGAGAGAGAGGGAGAGGGGACAGTGGCGATCTTCACATTACTTTCACTTTAGATAAACATTTTCACTTTTCTACTGTCCAGTGATAATTTGGAAAGAAAACAGAATGGAAGCCTACATGTTAATATAGCAATGAATGCAACCTTAGCTGCGTGGAGAGGGGCAATTAAATGCCACAATGCAGGATGTTTTTTTTTTTTTATTCCATTGCGCTACTTTTCTTTCGTTTTTAATGTAAACATTACCGGTCTGGCAGATTACCGGTTTGACTATTGCGCTTGCATCTCTTCCATATGTTTGCATAGTATCGTGCATGACGCGGCTCAGGCACTCAAGATGAAAAAAATATAATCTCTAGACTTGCATAACGCATTTTAACCGCAAAACCGCGACCTGTTAATGGCCCTACACTGATTAAGAGATAAACAGCACCTTTTTATTTCAGTGCTTTTATTTAAACAGTCAGCTTGCCTTATACATTCAGTTTACTGCATCAACAACAAACCAAAGAGGGCGTTTCAACTGAACTAGGCGATGCATTTTAAACACTTCCACGTTATTTTCTAGCTCTTAAATGAGCGAGTTTCGAACTTTATCTTAAACAATTGGCCTTAAATCACGTTTATTCTCTCTCTTAAACACAAAGTGACCTTTTTTATATTTTTCATTGACCGTTTGTTGGTTTTAAATGAGGCATATTTCTTTGTGCAGACAGGGATATTGTTCTTTCATATGGTGCCATTTTGTAAACATTTATACAATAAACACTGCTGACAGGCTAAGTGATGATAGGGCTATGATGTCTGTCCATGTAGGCCTAGTCTAATTAAAAAATGGGAAAGTAAAGTAATAAGTAGTGAAATTACTTTTCAAATGCAGTAACTAGTAATCTCATTACAATTTACAGAAGTAACTAATTACTTTTTTTGAGTAACTACCCCAACACTGCACATCTCACATGGGACAGTAAAAACAAGCTTTTTATATTTTATTTCAGTCAATAAATGTATTTTATTGCAAGCTCATTTTTGTTTTGTTTTAGATAGCTATAATAACCCTATATTTATGCATATTTTATTAGAGCCCATGACTCTTTTAAGATGCAGATAAAGTTTCATGAACTCAGATGCATGATTTAAGAACAGAGTTATTGTTTGCATCATTACGGCTGCCTATAACAACCTCAAGAGCGTCTGTTCCTAATGGCTCTTCTATAGCGCATACGATCTCACACACTTTATATCCAGCTGTCACACTACTGCAAAATGGCCACTGACTCCAGATGCTCAATATCATCCTTTCGGCTGAGCCGTTTGTTTTCTGTCCACTAATAAACGCCAATCATTCAGTGGCAGACCAGCTTATCTATGATTATTATCATGTTCTTTATAATGAAATCCTCCTGAAAGGTCTACTCGCACTGCTAAATATTACTAGATGAGAAATACTACCATACTGTGCATCTTAAATTAAACCCCAAAAAGCTCATGCTTATTAGCAATAAATCTAGGAGAAACGGTCTGCTGTAATTGTGGTGGTGAACCGCGGGTCGCACACAGACTTTAACCAGCAGTCCATGCCATTATAAAGAAGAAAAAGTGCTGAAGTAGACTGAAGCCGAACTCTACGACACTACGGGATCAGACACTAGTCGATATTAGCACATCTAGTGGATCCAGCGGGTGGACCGAGCCTAATTAGATCCAAATCTGTGTAAAACATGTAAAGTTAGACTGTAAGTTCAGCTCGTTAGAAGAGCTTCATTAGATATAAGGGCTCATGATTTAAAGAAGTTAAACTGTAAAGCAACAGATTAACGAAATACACTGAAGCTATGTTTTAATCTAATTAACTACATATCAAATTTGACTGAGAAGTTACTCCCAAAAGATCATTATTGTGTAAAAAATCAAATAGACATTACAAAAAGAAATATTTTTGGGTGAACTATAACTTTAATGTTTGTTTTTATTAATATGGATCTTTTTTATGAAATTATACTCCAAATAAGAAACTAAAACTGCCAGTAGGTGGCAGTAAATGTCTAATCGAATGAGTCCCTGAGTCGTTCATTCACTCGATTCGTTCGAACGGCTGATTCATTCAGGAGTGAAGCAAATGGTTCTCTTCATGAAAATGGTAATTTATGATTAATAAATGCTGTAGAAGTATTATTGTTCAGTGTTAGTTTGTTAACGAATCTACCTTACTGTAAAGCGCTACCGTATGTTAAAAGTAATATAGTCTGTAAATATCTAATCGAACGAGTCATTGAGTCATTCATTCACTCGATTTGTTCGAACTGCTGATTCATTCTTTCTCTTTATGAAAATGATAAATTATGATTAATAAATACTGTAGAAGTATTATTGTTCAGTGTTAGTTTGTTAACGAATCTACCTTACTGTAAAGCGCTGTATTAAAAGTTATATAGTCGGTAAATGTCTAATCGAATGAGTCCTTGAGTCGTTCATTCACTCGATTCGTTCTAATGGCATGATTCATTCAGAAGTGAAGTAAATGGTTCTCTTCATGAAAATGCTAATTTATGATTAATAAATGCTGTAGAAGTATTATAGTTCATTGTTAGTTTATGTTAATGAATCTACCTTATTGTAAAGCGCAACCGTATTTTAAAAGTAATTGTCATATTTAAATTAGCCTAAAGTATAGTTTTATTTCACTGTTTTTGGCTCATTTAAATATTGCTATATTAACCCTGTGTTCGTCGAAAATGATCAAATTTATTTTAATTATTATTTATTATATTTTATTATTTCAATGGAAATATTGTACTGTTTTAGTTTGATAATGATTTTTATTTAATATTTTGTATTTTTAGGGGATTTTATGCTATTAAATTACATTCATGCAGTAGTTCCATTTATTTACTTTTTGAGCATTGAGCTGAAAATGAAATTAAGAAAAAAGTGAATTAATTGTTATGAAAAATGCACAAAAATACAATTTAATATTTTTATGTGAAGTATATATTTTTCAAAACACACTTTACTCTAAAACTGCGAGAAAATGATAGCCAAAGCCAAAATGTGAGGTTGATATCTCAGGAAATTAGCTTTCATTGAGTTTGTTCGCCTGCAGTACCCAACGCTTCCACTAGAGGAGCTTCGTCTCCCATTCGTTTCCAATGATTCAAAAGTTGCATTGTTTTAAACACATCTGAGATGGTGTGTAGTTAAGTCACTTATTTAACAACCCAACACTGGCAGCTCTAGATGTGCTCTTTTACTCAGCATCATTATTCCATCATCACACATGCGTTGTTTACAGGAATCTAAAGGTTAATCGCACTCATCTAATGATCTCCTGTGTTCTGCAGCGGTTGCTTCAGAAATGAAACTAATGTGAGCTCTGGCATTTCAGGTGAACAGAGTGTAGCAATTATATTACCGGAGCAAGCCGAAAACAACGAGATCTCCGTGATTAAGGCCTGAGATGGACTGGAAACATGAGCTGCAGACACGCTCACCCGGCTGAACTTCAAATACTTCATAAAGTTCTTATATCAGGAGCTAAAAAAGAAAGCGAGACCTTAATATGAACTCCAGCATTTCTCATCAAAGGATCAAATGATTTGCACTTGTGTCTACATTTACTATACAAGTGGATCTCTTCAAAACAAAGTGTCATGAAACAATGAACCGATTCACTAAACAGATTAATTGATTCACTAAACAAATGAACCGATTCACCAAACAGATTAATCAATTCACTAAACAAATGAAACGATTCACCAAACAGATTAATCGATTCGCTGAACAAATTAACCGATTCACTAAAAATAATCAAACTGCATGGATATAAAGCTGCTAAAAATCTAATTTATGAAATCTGTAAAAGATATGGAAATTTATGAAATTTTAAGTTATGGAAATAATACATTTATTATTTAATAAATAAATAATAATAAAATCCTAAAGTCTTGGAAAATAAACTTGAAAAGTTGTGGAAATTAATAAAATCTTAAAATATTGAAAAATAAACTATTGAAAAGTTATGGAAATTAATAAAATCATAGAAAGTTGAAGAAATAAAATCTCAAAAAGTCATAAATAAAATACCACAGTATTTGTGTTATTGAAACACAACAGTATTTGTGTTATTTTTTTACCTCATATCAGACAAATCTCATCTAGTGTTCCCAGCGCCATTCCTCCCGCCGAAGAAGGTCAAAATACCGGTGCTAGATCCCTCATTAGTGCCTGCACGGATTGGTCGAATGAGGCATCTGTGTAAATATATCGCGCCGGTATTTTGACCTTACTCACAGGAAGTAATGGCGCTGGGAACACTAGATGAGATTCGTCTGATATGAGGTAAAAAATAACACAAATACTGTTGTGTTTCTCACAGAAAGCGGTTGTTTTGTGTCTTAAGACATCAGTGTGTCGTCACGAGCCTCAGGGTTTAATATGGAGTCGTATGTCTGTGTGTTTTCCTCATAGAAATACACCCCATTGACATGTATTATTATACGAGCAACGGTTGAGTTAAAAAATATTAATTTGTGTTCTCCTGAAGAAACAAACACACCTATGATTTGCAGTCCATGATGCCCTGGGGGTCAGCAGATAAACATCACAGGCTCACTTTTGGCTGAACTATCCCTTTAAGGAGAAACCAAGCTCATTTCAGCGGAGCTCCCTGAAGTCATCAGGACGGGTTTGGTTTTACTCTGGTAACAGTGTCAGGTGAGAAGGTTCATCTGTTTACATGCGGAGGAACCTGACGGTGCATTACTGGCTCAGAGTTATTAAAGCAGAAATAGGCAGGATGCTGGATTGTGGCTCGCGCTCCTGGTTCTTTCACGCCTCTCTCCCCGGAGGGATTTTACTCATCTCCTCGTCTCCGGCCCGCTGCGCGCCGCGGAGTTTAATACAGTCCCGCTCTCGCCCTCATCTTATTCCAGGAGAGGGTGATAGATAGCATATGCTTTAGACGGCTTTGCATGGCTACCTTCAGTCTGTTTGTTTGTAAGGTGAGTCGCGGCTCTGTGCAGACACTATTAACTGTGTAATTCAGCTGGAGTTCATCAGCACAGTCTGCAGGATTCGCTCTTAAAGCAACAGTACACGCTAAACCAACATTCGCTCATCGTCCAGTCCTGTCACACACAATCTCCTCCAGGCCTTCTGTGTCTGACTGAGAGCTTAGACTCTTTTGTCTTTTCGTATAATTGTACAAACCTTCAGCTCCGGCTTCTTTCTGCTGTCAAATCTTTATCTAGTAAACATATGAATAACTTTGATAGTGTTATTAATATTTCAACTAGGGCTGGGCAAAAAAATCGATTTTTTGATTAATCGTTTTTTAAAATCTGGTCGATTCTCAAAGGCCACGAATCGATTTTTTCCCATATTTATTTCCGCTAACATTGAACATAAGATTAACGTAAATCGAATTACTAGTCTTCTCCACTAGATGTCACCCATTTGCCTTGAGTGATCTTACAAAGAAGCAAGAGGCACACATCATTTATCCATTCAGTGTTTAAATGGCAGCTTCCGGTGCGTTGTTGCCTTTATAATACTGTGGTGAAATGCTGTAGTAATACTAAAAATCAGCGGAACCATTTGATGGTGACAACACACACACACACACACACACAGCCGAGCACACAACCGCTAAAAATAGATCACATACACCCAAATGCTTGCCTTGCATTAGGATCAAACTTGAGCAGTCACTTAAGCACGTACGTTAGCCATTGTAGACATATTCAAATTATAGTCCATATACAGCGCAGGATCAATAATTCAAACCCTAATAGCTTATATTATAAACAGATTTCCTCAAATAATAGTTAGTCCACAGTCAACTTCAGTCAGCACGTGAAGGTATTGCTGTCCGTTACCACGGCAACTACTCCAGGAATTAACCATAGACTGTAAAAAAAATAATGAACGCGTTTCTAGCGTATGAAAAGTAAATGCACACATGATGAGCGGCAATTTCGCAAGAAAAGCTTGTCGTGTACTGAAAATTGCTAAAAAAAAATCATCCAATATCCTATATTTTAGAATAAATATATCAATATCCATAAAATACTTCTCAGATATTATTTTTTTAGATTTTTAATGTAGGCTACTCATGTGTACCTAAAATAAAAAGTTTAATACACAGGTTTGTGTCACTTCCTTTCTTTTTAATTACCCATTTATGTTCACTGTTCTTTTTTATAAATACCTATAGTATTTGTATTAAATCTATATTCATTTGAGTTGAATCGAGAATCCAAAATCGAATTGAAATCGAAAATCGAATCGAGAATCGAATCGATTTGAGGGCTTGTGAATCGAAATCGAATCGAATTGGAACATCTGAATCGATACCCAGCCCCAATTTCAACTGGAGTAAAGCAGGTTAACGTGATTATCATTTATTATAAACACGAGTGTCAAAAATATAATCATCTCTCAATCATCATTGTATTGCATTATTAGTTTTAAAACTACATAAAACTAAGCATTAAATATCATCTTACTAAGACATTATTGGCAGATATTGATATTTATACACATTTTATGTAAGTATCTGCTGTACCCATCTCATTGATTTACATCACAAGGATCAGAATTTCATTACTTTTTGTCCATATACACTATATTGCCAGAAGTATTGGGACGCCCCTCCAAATCACAGGTGTTCGATCCCTTCATGGCCACAGGTGTATAACTCCAGCTCTCGGCCTGCAGACGCTTCGACACACATTAGTGAAAGAATGGGTCGCTCTCAGGAGCTCAGTGAACTCAAGCGTGGGGCCGTGATAGGCTGACACCTGTGCAATAAGTCCATTCCTGACATTTCCTCACTACTAAATATTCCACGCTCAACTGTTAGTGGGATTAGAACAAAGTGGAAGCCATTGGGAACAACAGCAACTCAGCCACGAAGTGTTAAATCCCAGAGCGGGGTCAGCACATACAAGCCTTACATCACCAAGAGCAATGAAAAGTGTGGGATGCAGTGGTGTAAAGCACTGACTGCATTGTGCCAAGTGTAAAGTTTGGTGGAGGGGGGATTATGGGATGAGGTAATTTTTCAGGGGTTGGGCTTGGCCCCTTAGGTCCACTGAAAGGAACTCTTAATGCTTCACCAAGACATTTTGGACAATTTCTCGCTCCTGACTTTGTGGGATCAGTTTGTGGACGGCCCCTTCCTGTCCCAGCATGACTGCGCTCCAGTGCACAAAGCGTCGCTCCATAAAGACATGGATGAGGAGTTTGGTGTGGAGGAACTTGACTGGCCTGCACAGAGTCCTGAGCTCAACCCGATAGAACAGCTTTGGGATGAATTAGAGCGGAGACTGAGAGCCAGGCCTTCTCGTCCAACATCAGTGCCTGACCTCACAAATGAGCTTCTAGAAGAATGGGCAAAAATCCCCATAAACACACTCCTAAACCTTGAGGAAAGCCTTCCCAGAAGAGCTGGAGCTGTTAGAGAGGGTGGGCCGACTCCAGATTAAACCCCACGGGTTAACAATGGGAAGCTCAGGTGTGTGTAGAGGCAGGCGTCCCAACACTTTTGGCAATTTAGTGTAAATACCAGCATCTGCAGCAAATTGCATATTTTGGTAAAATTAAGTTTTTTTCCTCCATATTCACAAAGTATATTAGACTATATGAGCCATACAATCCTGATGGATCACAAAAACACACACGGAGAACTTATAATATTGCAGTGTTTTTCTTTTTTTGTTCTCTTTGAACCACTATGATCTGTCATTATAAGAAATGCATAACCAGCTTCACTTACTAATTAGATTTTATGTCTCTCATGTCTATAAACGTTAATGTTTTCATTTGAAGTCACTATTATGGTGATTAGTGTTTTGCTTTAGTTGGGCTCTTGACGTTTTCTTAGTGTCGTCTTTGTAACAGTGTGTTTAAGAAACACATTTGCAGTAGTGATGCTCAAGAAGTGGCACATGATTCAACATTTCAACATATATTTATAGTGAGTCATGAGTCATCGAGGTAGGCATTTCTGATGGCTGTGTTTGGATGGAAGTGTTGATTATAAATCATTTTGAGCAGAAAGGAAGGCTATTTTCACGTGTCACTTTCGAACCATCTTTCTAACCAGTAGCTCATCTATTACTGTCAGCGTGTGGCCATCCCCACAGGCCACTTCCACTCCAATAACACACTCACACCTAAAACCCAGAGCGACCGACAGACCCACGCAGAGACTCGATAGCGCCGCGTCCGCAGACGTTTCCTTCACGATACAGCAGTATCAAGGTTATACGTCCGTGCTTATGACAGCTTTATCGTAAATCACTGTGAAATTGCCATGATGGTTATTCAGGAAGGCAATGGAGCGCCACCCCGCGTCTCCGAAACTCTCTCCGTGCTTCATAAATAAGCACTCATGGGCTCCAGACACCTCTTCTCATTAAGAGCTCCTCCGCCGCTCCATCAGAGTGTGTGTTTTCATTCACGCCTGCCCTCGTGAGCACGCCAGCATGTCAGAACATTTCATTTCGATGCATGCAAGAATTGATGACTAGCTCGCATCCGCTACAGGTCACTTTGCTGGAAAGCCATCTATTCGAGGACGTCTCTGGAGCCGCGTGCATGCGGCCCGATTGCTTCTGTCGAGAGAATGCAAGGAAACATGTGTCTGGACTGCTGTGTGTGTGTGTGTGTGTGTGTGTGTGTGGCCCGAGGCGATGACAAGGCGATCAAACCGCACATGTCAAATATAAATTGCTTTGACCTTTTTCCTCTCAGACTCATGGCTCTGTGTCGGCAGGGGACGTTTTTAATATGAACCGAAAATAGTGTGAAAGTCTGCAAAATATTAAAAGGATGGAAAATGCAGAAAATAACGAAGGTGAGTTTTATTCTCTGTGGGACAAACTCAAATGATCCTGAATATTTTATGCAATTTCCCCACGGACGCAAAAAAGGTAACCTTGAGCGCAATATGTTTGGATGCTGACTGCTCAGATTTAATGCTTGACGATGCATCTTTTCACGTGACAAATTCTGTATGGCATTTAATAAGATATTGATCAATTTTAAACGAGCCAATATATGCTAAGCAAATAAGATGTGTTCTTTTGGGAACGAGTCTAATTATAAAAAAGCGTGTATCATTTACGAGTTCTGTGTTATTTGCTTTGGCAAGGTCGAAGAGCACTTTTCTAAATGAGCTATATTCTCCATCTGGATCCATATTTGTAATATTTCTCTTTATTAGTGGCATTTGCTGAGCCAAGCATCACTGTAACCAGAAAGAAACAGCCATAAGTCATGAGTACTCAACAGTGTTGTAGTTCTCGAGACCGGTTTTAAGGTCTTGGTCTCGTCTTGGTCTTAGAGGACTCGTGATTTTATCTCAAGATCAGTCAAGACCCTATAGGTATACATATGTCAGTCCCTCAAGTTTTCCGCGATCGCTGAATACAATTCAAAATCAGCAGTCGTATTTTTTTTGCGATCCTGCATAATTTGCCATTTCACCGCAAAATAATCACAAAATCTTTTTTTTTTCAATAGCAAAATAAATAAATATCTAATTGAACTATCTTGAATTTATTTAGAGCTTTAATACATTGTTTTTATGAGGAGTACAGACGTCGCGGTGCTTGTGGTGAAAGCGAAAGTGAATCTTTCTCGCCTACCGTCTCGTCTCGCAGAAGTGCGAACGGATTACTCTAGATGGATGAATGAGCAAATAAAAGTATGATATGCCCGATAACACACAAAAAAAGTTATTAAAAGCGCTGTAGCCCATACCGCGAACTCAACTCGCTCCGTCCTGACACACGCCGCCTGTCAGTGCTCGCGAGTATAGGCTTAATGCCCTTGACCAATCATAATCAAATACACCCATGATTATGCCTAAATATCCGTCTTGGAGGTGTCTTGAGTGAATCGGTTTGGGGCGTGACAGTAGGCTATTGGGTCTATGTATTAGGCCACTGTAGGCAGTAATCTTTAAAGTGAAAGCAACCTATATAGCTGCCTATAGCAGGGGTCGGGAACCTATGGCTCGCGAGCCAAACCTGCTCTTTGACAAAAATCATATGGCTCGCCAGGTCTCTCACCCTTTACCAATAAATTATCGATTAAAATAAATAAAACAAAAGACACACATCAACGGAGATCCTTGCTCTGAAGAAAGGCAGCCATTTACAATTCCCTTGTTGTACATCCTACCGAAGTAAATGAAACGTTTATAATAATATTCAAATTGTACCGGCCGTGACATGGGCGATACAGAGTTTTGACTCGGTTCTGACTCGGTCTCGTCCTGTCTTGGTCTCGGTTTAGGTGGTCTTGACTCTGTCTCGCCCTGCCTTGGTCTCGGTTTAGGTGGTCTTGACTCGGTCTCGCCCTGTCTTGGTCTCGGTTTAGGTGGTCTTGACTCTGTCTCGCCCTGCCTTGGTCTCGGTTTAGGTGGTCTTGACTCTGTCTCGTCCTGTCTTGGTCTCGGTTTAGGTGGTCTTGACTCGGTCTCGCCCTGCCTTGGTCTCGGTTTAGGTGGTCTTGACTCGGTCTCGCCCTGTCTTGGTCTCGGTTTAGGTGGTCTTGACTCTGTCTCGCCCTGCCTTGGTCTCGGTTTAGGTGGTCTTGACTCTGTCTCGCCCTGCCTTGGTCTCGGTTTAGGTGGTCTTGACTCTGTCTCGCCCTGTCTTGGTCTCGGTTTAGGTGGTCTTGACTCGGTCTCGCCCTGTCTTAGTCTCGGTTTAGGTGGTCTTGACTCGGTCTCGCCCTGTCTTGGTCTCGGTTTAGGTGGTCTTGACTCGGTCTCGCCCTGTCTTGGTCTCGGTTTAGGTGGTCTTGACTCTGTCTCGCCCTGCCTTGGTCTCGGTTTAGGTGGTCTTGACTCTGTCTCGCCCTGCCTTGGTCTCGGTTTAGGTGGTCTTGACTCTGTCTCGTCCTGTCTTGGTCTCGGTTTAGGTGGTCTTGACTCGGTCTCGCCCTGTCTTGGTCTCGGTTTAGGTGGTCTTGACTCGGTCTCGCCCTGTCTTAGTCTCGGTTTAGGTGGTCTTGACTCGGTCTCGCCCTGTCTTGGTCTCGGTTTAGGTGGTCTTGACTCGGTCTCGCCCTGTCTTGGTCTCGGTTTAGGTGGTCTTGACTCGGTCTCGCCCTGTCTTGGTCTCGGTTTAGGTGGTCTTGACTCGGTCTCGCCCTGTCTTGGTCTCGGTTTAGGTGGTCTTGACTCTGTCTCGCCCTGTCTTGGTCTCGGTTTAGGTGGTCTTGACTCTGTCTCGCTCTGCCTTGGTCTCGGTTTAGGTGGTCTTGACTCGGTCTCGCCCTGTCTTGGTCTCGGTTTAGGTGGTCTTGACTCGGTCTCGCCCTGTCTTAGTCTCGGTTTAGGTGGTCTTGACTCGGTCTCGCCCTGCCTTGGTCTCGGTTTAGGTGGTCTTGACTCTGTCTCGCCCTGCCTTGGTCTCGGTTTAGGTGGTCTTGACTCTGTCTCGTCCTGTCTTGGTCTCGGTTTAGGTGGTCTTGACTCGGTCTCGCCCTGTCTTGGTCTCGGTTTAGGTGGTCTTGACTCTGTCTCGCTCTGCCTTGGTCTCGGTTTAGGTGGTCTTGACTCGGTCTCGCCCTGTCTTGGTCTCGGTTTAGGTGGTCTTGACTCGGTCTCGTCCTGTCTTGGTCTCGGTTTAGGTGGTCTTGACTCGGTCTCGTCCTGTCTTGGTCTCGGTTTAGGTGGTCTTGACTCGGTCTCGTCCTGTCTTGGTCTCGGTTTAGGTGGTCTTGACTCGGTCTCGTCCTGTCTTGGTCTCGGTTTAGGTGGTCTTGACTCGGTCTCGCCCTGTCTTGGTCTCGGTTTAGGTGGTCTTGACTCGGTCTTGCCCTGTCTTGGTCTCGGTTTAGGTGGTCTTGACTCGGTCTCCCCCTGTCTTGGTCTCGGTTTAGGTGGTCTTGACTCTGTCTCGCCCTGTCTTGGTCTCGGTTTAGGTGGTCTTGACTCTGTCTCGCCCTGCCTTGGTCTCGGTTTAGGTGGTCTTGACTCGGTCTCGCCCTGTCTTAGTCTCGGTTTAGGTGGTCTTGACTCGGTCTCGCCCTGTCTTGGTCTCGGTTTAGGTGGTCTTGACTCGGTCTCGCCCTGTCTTGGTCTCGGTTTAGGTGGTCTTGACTCTGTCTCGCCCTGCCTTGGTCTCGGTTTAGGTGGTCTTGACTCTGTCTCGCCCTGTCTTGGTCTCGGTTTAGGTGGTCTTGACTCTGTCTCGCCCTGCCTTGGTCTCGGTTTAGGTGGTCTTGACTCGGTCTCGCCCTGTCTTGGTCTCGGTTTAGGTGGTCTTGACTCGGTCTCGCCCTGTCTTGGTCTCGGTTTAGGTGGTCTTGACTCTGTCTCGCCCTGCCTTGGTCTCGGTTTAGGTGGTCTTGACTCGGTCTCGCCCTGCCTTGGTCTCGGTTTAGGTGGTCTTGACTTTGTCTCGCCCTGCCTTGGTCTCGGTTTAGGTGGTCTTGACTCTGTCTCGCCCTGTCTTGGTCTCGGTTTAGGTGGTCTTGACTCTGTCTCGCCCTGTCTTGGTCTCGGTTTAGGTGGTCTTGACTCTGTCTCGCCCTGTCTTGGTCTCGGTTTAGGTGGTCTTGACTCGGTCTCGCCCTGTCTTGGTCTTGGTTTAGGTGGTCTTGACTCTGTCTTGTCCTGTCTTGGTCTCGGTTTAGTTGGTCTTGACTCGGTCTCGCCCTGCCTTGGTCTCGGTTTAGGTGGTCTTGACTCTGTCTTGTCCTGTCTTAGTCTCGGTTTAGGTGGTCTTGACTCGGTCTTGCCCTGCCTTGGTCTCGGTTTAGGTGGTCTTGACTCGGTCTCGCCCTGCCTTGGTCTTGGTTTAGGTGGTCTTGACTCTGTCTCGCCCTGTCTTGGTCTCGGTTTAGGTGGTCTTGACTCGGTCTCGCCCTGCCTTGGTCTTGGTTTAGGTGGTCTTGACTCTGTCTCGCCCTGTCTTGGTCTCGGTTTAGGTGGTCTTGACTCGGTCTCGCCCTGTCTTGGTCTCGGTTTAGGTGGTCTTGACTACAACACTTATACTCGACTTGCGTGAGTGAACGATGACGAGCTGACATCTATAACAGCATGCATTGCTCAGTGAAGTTTTCAATATAAGCCGAGGTCTTTATATAAGGAGTTTGGCCCAAATGTTGCCAGAACTGGATCGGCGCCTGGAAGCCTTCAGTACGGATCCGAACGGCAACAGCTTGCCGGGATGACTGATGAATAATCCTTCAAGGATCATAATCTAGCATAATTAAAACATAATGCAATATGTTGTTTTCCGCCGCTAGTTTTCACCTCTTCCTCGCGGCACCTGAATCGACCCGTGACATGTTACAATTAGCATGATTTGACGCGCGGCGTGGCATCTGCGGGGTGAGCGGCTTTAGTCACGCTGCAGTTACTATGGTGAAGTGCTATTTTCTCTCCGAGCCAAAAGCCAACCATTTGCTGGAATACACAAGAATGCTTTTACCTTCTGCTTCCACATTAGCTCCATTAGATAGAAAAATCACAGAAAGCCTTTTTTCCTGCATGTGCTCCTTTTGTCTGCCTGTTGCTATGACAACACATCATGCCAAACAATACGGAGACTTGGGAAGATGGGTCACCGAGGAGCGTTTGGATTTGTGCCTGATTACCGCACTCGACATCTGAGTTAGAGATCTCGTGTCAGTCTCCTCTGCTCTCCACCGCAAAAATAACAAGACGTTCCTCTAAACCAGACACATTTATCTCTGAGAGTGTTTTATACTTTAAAGGGTTAGTTCACCCAAAAATGAAATGTATGTCATTAACTCCTCACCCTAATGTCGCTCCACACCCGTAAGACCTCCGTTCATCTTCACACACAGTTTAAGATATTTTATATTTAGTCCGAGAGCGTATGCAAGTGTATGCACACTATACTGTCCATGTCCAGAAAGGGAATAAAAACATCAACAAAGCAGTCCAGGGGCCCTATCTTGCACCCAGTGCAATTGACTTTGTACACCGACGCATGTGTCAATCCTATTTTGCACCCGTGCAAAGCGCGCTTTTCCCTCCACAGAAGCACGTCTATTTTAAGGGCGCATGCTTGACCATAATGTATAGCGTGCACAACGCGCATACACTTTGCTCATGTAATCTACACAGATGCAACAGTTATTTTTGCAAATCATAAATTGTTACAATAAAAAAAAAATAACACGAGATGACGGAAATCATTGTGGTGTGCCACGAAGATGTGAAAAAATAGGCATAAATCTAGCTTACAAATTATTCAGGCTAATTGTAGTAATTAAGGATCAGACCTGTTTGCCCAACAGTGGCAAGACATATCTGTATATAAGGACATCTGACAAATTGGTTTGTCCGTCAAGAACCAGGAAAAAAAATCGACTGAAAAACTGAAAAAACTGTTTAACCGACGCTCTTTTGGGTGGGTTTCTCCATCCCCATACAACACAACTCCTCTGTCTTTCACTGCTCTTCAAGAACATCAGTCTCCTCGGCTGTGAACCGCTCCTGGCGTGCGCCTGGTAAATACGCCATAATAATAGCGACCCATAATGGAGCTTGCGCAGCTGCTTTTAAAGGGAATGCTGGATGATAGAGGTGTGCGATACTGCTAGATTTGGTATCGATCCGATACCAAGTAAATACAGGGCCAGTATCGCCGATACCGATACCGATACTTTTTAATAATAAAGGTGGATGCGTCTTCAACCTAAATCTAAATGAATTTTCATGACTTTTAATTTGTTTTTGTGATTTGCATTTTGGGTTATTATTATCAGTACTACAAAAGCTTTTGTTCAGAAACAACTTTTGGTTACTTCTGTTTTATTTAAATAAACAAAGTTACAAAATGATTACTTCACAAATATAAATTTTTTAAAAACAAATTATCTTTTCAAGTAGCATGTTAACAAAAAATGTTTATCTTCTTTAGTGCACTTCTTTTCAGGATTTTTTTCTTAAATAAACAAAGTCACAAAGTTTTCTGTAAAAAATGTAAAACATATTCTCCTTGTAATACGATATAATGCTGAAAATTAAAATGCGCGGCTGAGCGGCACGCGCGCCTGACTGCAGGTGGTAGCACTAGTGGTGAGTCACGTGACGGTACAAAACAGGAGAGGGGGAGGAGAGCAGTGTCGAGCACGAGCACTCTCTTGAGAGCTTCCTCTGCTCTGTGACAGCAGCAGCATTTTGACAAACACGGCCAGGTCGCAAAACGAGAGAAACTGAATCTTAAGTATCGATATTTTCACGTTGGTATCGATCAATACCGATACCAACGTTGGTATCAATATTATCGATATTAGTATCGATCTGCCCACCTCTACTGGATGACGCTCTGATTGGTTTATTCACGTTACGCCCAAACCACACCTATGAATAATGAAGCTACTTCAGACCAACCCATTTTATATCAAGAGCCATTTATCCCGCCGGGAAAATAGCAACAGCGCCGAGACCCGCCCACAAAGTTACATCAGTGTCACTTCATTTGGGTCCAAAAATAACAAAAACTCTGACTTTATTGAAACTGCTGAAATCACGTGACATTGGCGATCCAAATCATTGATCGATTAACTGATTCATGACCATTTGGCTTATTTCAGGAACCCGGAAGAGAAGCCAATGCTGAATAAAGTCGTAGTTTTTGTTATTTTTGGACCCAAATGTATTTTGGATGCTTCAAGAGACTCTAATTAACCCACTGATGTCTCATATGGACTACTGTGATGATGTTTTTATTCCCTTTCTGGACATGGACAGTATAGTGTGCATACCCTTGTATACGCTCTCGGACTAAATATAAAATATCTTAAACTGTGTGTGAAGATGAACGGAGGTCTTACGGGTGTGGAGCGACATTAGGGAGAGGAGTTAATGACAGACATTTCATTTTTGGGTGAACTAACCCTTTAAGTCGGTTAGCTGGTCGTGGTTGGTTTAAGCTGGTCTCTCAGTTTGACCAGGCGAGTTTTGCCCAGACTAGCTCACTGGCCAGATCAAATAAAGTTGATTTTCTCAGTCTCTTTCTCCTCGTGCTGGACATATTAATGGAAATTTCTGAGGTGAAACTTGTTTAATGGAATTAATTTCCCAGGGAAAGTGTTCAGACAGTGAAGAGACATCCGCAGAGAAATGAAATGAAGGGGAAGGTGACGCTTCAGAGTTCTTCAGTTTGTGACGCGAGTATTTCACGGTCTAGTCTGTGATTTAAAGTATCGATGCAGGCGAGTTTCCAAATGCTCAAATTCATGTGTTGCTGCTCTTTTATAGCTCAATGGACCGAAATGGAGATCTTTATGTTCCACAAATTTTCCCCTGGTGTTTCACTGACAATCCCTCCGGAGAAATGAAAACACAAAGCTGTCATACAATAAGAATATCCGCCTTATGTCTAACGTAAGAGCGGCCATTCAATATGCTGTGCAAAAAAGCTCACGATTACAAACTGGTATTTCTTAGCATATTATTTTTATGTAACCTATAGTGTCGTTATTATAAAAATTTTACCATTTGTTATTCTTCTATTATTCAGCGGCTAATGAAACAGAAGTTTCACAGAAAAAGGTCCATAGAGCTACACCTGACCGGTTAAGTGAATAACACTCATTAGGCATTACATGATGAGCACTAACAGGTGACGTGAATAGCACTGATGATCTCTTCATCACGGCTCCTGTTAGTGGGTGGGATATATTAGGCAGCAAGTGAACATTTAGTCCTCAGAGTTGATGTGTGTGAAGCAGGAGAAATGGGCAAGCGTAAGGATTTGAGCGAGTTTGGCCAGATTGTGACGGCTAGACGACTGGGTCAGAGCATCTCCAAAACTGCAGCTCTTGTGGGCTGTTCCCGGTCTGCAGTGGTCAGTATCTATCAAAAGTGCTCCAAGGAAGGACCAGTGGAGAACCGGCCACAGGGTCATGGGCGACCAAGGCTCATTGATGCACGTGGGGAGCGAAGGCTGGCCCGTGGGGTCCGATCAAACAGACGAGCTACTGGAGCTCAAACTGCTCCAGAAGTTAATGCTGGTTCTGAAAGAAAGCCGTCAGAATACACAGAGCATCAGGATGGTCATAATGTTATGCCTGATCAGAAACCTTGCAAATCATTGGTATCCAAATACAAGACATTGATTAAGATCTCTCAAGTCTTTTCATCCGACCGATAAGTGTCAGCAAACTTCTCCATTTGCTCTTAATTTAATCTCTATGCTAAATTGGATAAACGAGTGATATTTTGAAGTCATCTTTCCGACTTTCCTGTGTGTTTTGAGCTCATTAATTTCCCAGACTTGACATTTTCATTGCATAATCTCATAGGTGATTACGTTTTATTGCAGTAATGCTCACTTTGATCATTTATGGTCCTTTTCCTCTAATATTTGGGACACATTTCATTAAGCACACAGCAGGCTGCAAACCCCAAATAAAAGAAGCGGCATAAATAAAGCGATAACAGCCGTCAAGTGGCGCTAATAATCGAACGCTCTTGACCTGGGAGACGATTTCTTCAGTGAATTACGCACTAATGAACAACTCCCACAATGAAAGACATTGCAATGAGATTCAAAAGACAAAGAAATGGAGGAGTCTGTGAGCGTCTGCATGTGATTGCAGCGGGAATATGAAGCGTCGATCTCGCCACCTGTTATTTAGCGCTGATGGCTCGCCGGCACGGTTAAGCTGCGGGCAGAGGATGGGTTCCAGCTGGGAGATGTGTTCACACACGCTCAGCGGCCCAGACACACACATATTAGTTTAATGAAATGTGTACAGATCGTAATTGCAGTAATAAGGGGGTGCTTCCCTCGAGGAGGCCTGCAAAAACAAGCCACATGCAACCAGGCAGAAAAAGAGCGAGAGAAAGACAGACACTAAACTCATTCTGTTCATCTGCTGTCAGGGGCGCGGGACGTTTTCATTGGTGGATGCTGAAGATCACAACTAACTTGTGCATCTACACCGATCCGGCATTACATGATGAGCACTGACAGGTGAAGTGAATAACACTGATGATCTCTCCATCACGGCTCCTGTTAGTGGGTGGGATATATTAGGCTGTTTTCTCCAAAACTGCAGCTCTTGTGGGCTGTTCCCGGTCTGCAGTGGTCAGTATCTATCAAAAGTGCTCCAAGGAAGGACCAGTGGAGAACCGGCCACAGGGTCATGGGCGGCCAAGGCTCATTGATGCACGTGGGGAGCGAAGGCTGGCCCGTGGGGTCCGATCAAACAGACGAGCTACTGGAGCTCAAACTGCTCCAGAAGTTAATGCTGGTTCTGATAGAAAGCTGTCAGAATACACAGAGCAGCTCAGTTTGAGGCGTATGGACCAGTCAGGGTGACCTCTGACCCCTGACCCCGCCGAAAGCACCAACAGTGGCACGTGAGCATCAGAACTGGACCACGGAGCAATGGAAGTAGGTGGCCTGGTCTGAGGAATCACGTGTTCTTCTACATCACGTGGATGGCCGGGTGTGTGTGTGTGTGTGTGTGTGTCTTACCTGGGGAACACATGGCCCCAGGATGCACTATGGGAAGAAGGCGAGCCGGCGGAGGCAGTGTGATGCTTTGGCCAATGTTCTGCTGGGAAACCTTGGGTCCTCCATCCATGTGGATGTTCCTTTGACACGCTCCACCTACCTAAGCATTGCTGAGACCATGTTCAGCCTTTCAGGGAAACGGTATTCTGGTGGCTGTGGCTCTTCCAGCAGGATAATGCTCCTGACACAAAGCACAAATGCTTCAGGAATGGTTTGAGGAGCACAACAACCAGTTTGAGGCGTCGACTCGGCCTCCAGATTCCCCAGATCTCAATCCAATCGAGCATCTGAGGGATGAGCGGAACAAACAAGTCCGATCCATGGAGGCCCAACCTCACACCTTGCAGGGCTTAAAGTATCTGCTGCTAACATCTTGGTGCCAGATCCCACAGCACACCTTCAGGGCTCTAGTGGGGTTCATGCTTCGACGAGTCAGCAAAAGGGGGACCAACACAATAATAGAAAGGTGGTCATAATGTTATGCATGATCGTTGTATTGATTTTTACACTGTAAAAATTATTGAGTATGCTTTGTGTCTTTTACTTCAAATTTGCATGTTTAATTGAACGTGTTAACTAATGGCATTATATAATTATCATAATGCAGTGTAAATGTTGGTTTGATTCGTTTGTGTCCGAATGACCCGCAGGTCTCGTGTGTTTCGACTGCCGACGGCTGGAAGCTCCTCATGATGAAGCAGCTTTGCGTCATCATCACAGTCGGTTTGGCTCTTAAATAAAGAGGAACACAAGTTTTTCCACAGAAGCAATAAGCACAGATTTGATTTGGAATAGACTCCTCGTTCTCTCAATCTCTCACTCACACACACACACACACACACACACACACACGTTTAATACAATATGCCCTATTTTCAGAAAATGCAGCATCTGTGCTCTATAAATTTGCGAGTGTTATCTTCCGTCAGCTTCACAATGAGAAGACGAGAGAGAGAGAGAGAGAGAGAGAGAGAGAGAGAGAGAGAGAGAGAGAGACAGAGAGAGAGAGAGAGAGAGAGAGAGAGAGAGAGAGAGAGAGAGAGAGAGGGAGAGAGAGGAAGAATTCCGCTCATTCCGAGTGATGTCAGCTGCATTCTAATGTCTGATGATTGCATCTCCTCCTAAAATGTCAAGTGCATTTCCATTTAAAGTGCTTGCTTAAACACCCATGAAGAGGGACACACTGGCGCTCCGTGCATAAAGGCATGAAGGGAATCTCTCAAGAGCCTCCGGCCAGAAGAAAATCACCTTTTTCCCGCAGCACCTTTAGACAATGCCGGCTAATTCTGCGCCTCTCCCTAAAGATAGAAGCCCGTCGCTGAACTCTCCGGAGCGCCGACACCAACCCACACACATGCACACGTATATAGAATTTGTTAACCTCAAGACAGGAGCCGTATATTACATATATTATCCCCCTGCAGCATTGAACTGAGGTGAGTCATCGCTTCAGTCCGTATTCCACCATTTATAGTGTGAGAAATTCCAATTTGAACATGCATAATTAAATTCCCACCTGCTAATAACCCACTGGTTATTGAATATTGCAACACTCAAATGTCATTTTTTCCCAAAGTAAAATTCTCAATATTAAACTTTAATAAACTTTATTTCTGAATGTTCTCTGAAATGTTTGCTTAGTTATGTGAATGTCAAAGAAACATTCCACTTTGCAAACATTATGGGAATGTTACATTTGAATGAACATTTCGAAACAATTAGTAACCTTTAAGTGTTAGACATTCTGAGAATGTTCCCTGTTAGCTGGAGAAGACTTTAAAGCAGCATAAAATAATCACTTTTCCATTATCTCCAACAAAATACATGTGACAGGCCAGACGTCACTTGTTGTCAATGTAAAATAGTGCAGGAAATTCAGTAAATATCTGACTACATGCGTTTGTTGAAATTTCTGACCCAATTTGAGCTTCTGTGTCTATACCGTACACACTTAAAAGCTGTCACTGGGCGGGACCTTTTCAAAAGGACGCACATTGGTTTCAAACATACATTGGTTTCAAAAGTGTACATACAGTGCACTTGGAAAGTATTCACAGCACTTCACTTTTTCCAGATCTTATGTTACAGCCTTATTCCAAAATGGATTAAATTCATTATTTTTCCTGAAAATTATACAAACAATACCCTATAATGACAACGTGAAAGAAGTTTGTTTGAAATCTTTGCAAATGTATTAAAAATAAAAACCAGAAGAAAGAAAAATCACATGTACAGCCTTTGCTCAGTACTTTGTTCCCCTTTGGCACCGATTACAGACTCAAGTCTTTTTGAGTTTGATGCTACAGGCTTGGCACACCTATTTTTGGGCAGTTTCTCCCATTCTTCTTTGCAGGACCTCTCAAGCTCCATCAGGTTGGATGGGGAGCGTCGGTGCACAGACATTTTCAGATCTCTCCAGAGATGTTCAATCGGGTTAAAGTCTGGCTGGGCCTATCTTGGCTGTGCGCTTGTGTTCGTTGTCCTGTTAGCAGATTAACCTTCGCCCCAGTCTAACGTCCAGAGCGCTCTGGAGCAGGTTTTCATCAAGGATAGCTCTGTGCATTCCTGCATTCATCTTTCATTCGATTCTGACTAGTCTCCCAGTTCCTGCTGCAAAAAAACACCCCACAACATTATGCTGCCACCACCATTATAGAGATGGTATTGGCCTGGTGATGAGCGGTGCCTGGTTTCCTCCAGACATGATGCTTGGCATTCAGGCCAAAGAGTTCAATCTTTGTTTCATCAGACCAGAGAATTTTATTTCTCATAGTCTACTCCTTCAAGGTGCCTTTTGGGCAAACCTCAGGAGGACTTTTCCTGAGAAGCGGCTTCCGTCTGGCCATTCTCCTGATTGGTGGTGAGCTGCAGAGCTGGCTATTCTTCTGGAAGGTTCTCCTCTCTCCACAGAGAAATGCTGGAGCTCTGTCAGACTGACCATCAGGTTTTTGGTTACCTCCCTAACTAAGGCCCTTCTCCCCCAATCGTGCAGTTTGGCCGGGCAGCAACTCTAGGAAGAGTCCTGATGGTCCCAAACTCTTTCTGTTTATGGATGATTGAGGCCAATGGGACCTTCAATGCTGCAGAAATGTTTCTTCTTCCCCAGATCTGTGCCTCGATACAATCCTTTCTCAGAGACAAAAAAAAAATCCCTTGTACTTCATGGCTTGGTTTGCGCTCTGACATGCACTGTTAACTGTGGGACCTTATATAGACAGGTGTATGCCTTTCCTAATCATGTCCAATCAGCTGAACTGACCACAGGTGGACTTCAATCAAGCTGTAGAAACATCTGAAGAATGCTCAGTGGAAACAGGAGCACCTGAGCTCAGTGTTGAGTGTCACGGCAAAGGCTGTGAATACTTATGGACATGTGATTTTATCATTTTATATTTTTAATAAATTTACAAACATTTTAAACAAACATCTTTTACGTTGTCATTATGGGGTGTTGTTTGTATAATTTAGAGGAAAATAATGAATTTAATAAATTTTGGAATAAGGCTATACATAACAAAATGTGGAAAAAGTTAATACTTTTTCTGGATGCACTGTATTAGTACCTAAACGGTAAATATATGACCTTTTTTGAAGTGCACCGTCCCAGTGACAGTAACTTTTTTTTTGCGTGTTTGAGTGTTTGCGACCGCACAAATGTGACATATTCTAATCAAAACTATGAGCGCAAGGTGTGTTTATCCACTAAAACGTTATGCATTAAACACTATTTCTATAAAATGGCAGAGATTAAAATTTACCATGTAGATCAACCCCTCATTCGACCAATCCGCGCAGGCACTAATGAGGAGTCTATGGTCTATGATAGCATGCGCTTGACCTCACCAGACGGAAGTACTAGACACTGGGAAAGCTCGACTCATCACTCACAACTCGTCGGGATCTGAGGTAAAAAAATAACATAAACACTGTTTGGTTTCATACAGAAACCGATCGGTTTGTGTCTTAAAGGGTTACTTCAGCGATTAGCATATGGCTTTGTATCAGTAGAAACCCTGGAGTATATTCAAATGATTGTGCTTTCCCCCCCTCATATCCCCCTGAGACAAGAGATTTATGCATTTTATTTCTGGAAAAGTTCCTCCTATGATGCAAATTGACGATTTTTGCATCAAAGGAGGAATGTTTGCCCAAAGGCTAAAGACTACAGCCAGCAGAGGGAGCCATTTCCTCATGTTTTGAACCCGCTCATGAGGATGGAGATCACACTCACAGCTCAGCTCAGCTACAGGCACTCATTTAAACGGAGCTATGGTGAGCAATGTAAGTCTTTTAACTTCTCAAATTAATTTTCTATGAAAGTTAAAGGGGGGGTGAAATGCTGTTTCATGCATACTGATCTTTTTACACTGTTAAAGACTTGGAATCCCATACTAAACATAGACAAAGTTTCAAAAGTTAAGGTGGACGTTTGATGGGAGTATTTCTTTGTCAAAAATACTACTTCCGGTTAGTCATAAGTTTCGGCAAGTTTTTTGAGATCATGCGTCCCCTTTGACGTTAATGGGGGCGGAATTTCCTTGTATGGGCCTTACGGACAATTCTACCGGAAGCGTGTGAGAGAGAGCGAGGGAGAGAGCGAAAGCAACAGCCTACGCCCATCAAAGCGCTGGCTTGTAGGATGCTGGACAGGTGACAATTACACATAGCACATAACAATGTCACCAAAAAAGTGCGTTTTTGGTTGCCAGACCAAGACAGTCCTGCACAGATTCCCCAAAAACCCCGCGTTAAGGCAACAGTGGATGTAATTTGCTTTTCCGGATCAGCAACTGAGTTGCGCGAATGTTTATATCTGTTCGCTGCATTTCGGTGCCGACTGTTTCATAAACAAGGCCCAGCTCGACACAGGATTTTCCCGATCGCCTAATGCTGAATGATGGAGCAGTCCCAACGATAAAGGTCCCAACGTTAGTACCGCAGGCGGTGAGTGAGACTGCTTCAAATGTCTGTGTTTTTTTTAGTCCGCTTACTGTCTACACAAACCACGCGTAAACACACAAACACACGTGCACAACTGCACTTCCCACATGTACACCTTCAAAGACAAAAATACGACGATATAATTCAAGTATAAATATGTAAATAACACAAGCCGCTAAGCATATTATATAGTTAGTGTATAACTTGTAGCACATAGAGACGTCCTGCTCTAGTCGTTTTTGCTGCTGCTCCTGTTCAACTGCAGCCTCTGGGTCTGATTCCGGATCATAGATGTATGGCTGTATCTGATTAAAAGCCATATTTTTATTTTGAATAAAGTTTTTTTTCCCGCTGTTAGGGATGACACAGCTTTACGACGCACTCGACTCAACATAGCAGCGCGCTGCTGCACACGTCATTATTTAGCTCCGCTCACACGACACGCCCCCACCCGCTCGGCTTTTTTCGGAAAGACTCGGAACAGCGCATCTTTCTTATATAATTATTAAAAAAATAAAGACTTTTCGGAGATATGCAGGATGCAGTGCTACTCTATAGGTACTCAAGATTGACATGACACTGACTGAAACTGAGTGTTTCACCCCCCCTTTAAGCTTGCAAAGGCATGTGCTGAAACGCGCCAGACTGAACTCGCGTTGTGAATGTATGCGGCGAGTGTAGTCGCGATTACCTCAGCTCTCATCACTCCTGCAGTCAGTGCTCAGTGCTGTGAGACTCGCGCGGTGACTCACTCATTATATTGAACACACACGTTCAGTTTTTAATTGTAGTGTCTTCTCTAACTCAGTCACAGTAATCAAGTTGGTGGCTTTGGGCGTGGCCTCACAGGGCAGCGAAGCATTCTGGGAATTGTAGTCTTTCATCCCCATGGGACAAAAATACATTTTCTGTCTTTTCTCAGTCTAGAAGGCACCAAATTAAAAAATAATTTCACATTTCTACTGCATTGATGACCCAGTTTAAATACAGATTCATCTTCCCAGTGCTGAAGTACCCCTTTAAGACATCATCAATGTTTCGTCAGGAGCAGCAGGTTTTCGTGCATGTTGGCTAAGCATGTTTTTTTTATTTGTATGTTTTGCTCTAATAGAATTGTTCCCCATTCCCACCATTATATGACCGACACACTGCAACGGCAGAGTTAAAATTCTTCATTTGTGTTCTCCTGAAGAAACAAACACACCTACATGTTGGATGCTCTGGGGGTCAGCAGATAAACATCACATTTTCATTTTTGGGTGAACTAACCCTTTAATGGTTAATAAGCGACCATTTTAAAAGTTCAGAGCTATAATCATATGCGACTCCCTGAGACACAGTGGAAAGGTGACGTAAGTGTTGCACAGCTTATTTTTATTTGCATCAAATTTAATATGGCATCTACCCTGAAAAGAGCAATAAAGCCACAAAATAAATAAATAATTAAAACCATAATTGCATTAGCAAGCAGCATGAAGGATTATAGCGAGATCAGACAAGACCAACGATATTTAATTTTGAATCATTAGACATGTAGAATGACACGCTCGAATAAAAATGGAGCTCGGTTGAAGTGAACAACGCCAACCTGTGCCAACTAATGCGAGGAACCTCCTCCACCTCCATCCATCCATCCATCATTACCTTTTCTTGAGGCCTATAAACAACACAAATGATGGGTCTGTGGAAGCATCATAAGGAAGATTTATTGAGTGACACGTTTCGCCGTGCATCAGCCCTCTCGTTTGATACATTCTCTTTAATTAGGCCGTGGATGCAGAAATGTTTGCCGTGATGAAAAGGTAAAGGCAAGCTCACACACGCCATAAACAACCAGCATGTTGACAGCAGTTTAATGTCCAATTAGATTAAAAGGGTCTGCGAAACAACAGTGCATTGTAGACGGACGCCTTACGAGACGTTGATGGAAACGAAACGGATTAATTTGTCCCATGAAAAACATGACTTATCAACAGCCCTGAACTCATCTGAACTCAGCTCTGAGAAAGACCATGAAGTTTCTAAGCACATAAGAACTTCGCAGCATGAACGTGCGCCCAAACTCTACCATTTTTCGGTAGTTAAGAGATACATACATCAATAACTGTGAAGAAACTTTAAGTCATTTATAGAAGTATTATTGACATTATGCAAGAGCTGCCTTGGTCTGCCATTGTCTGTGTAATATTTACCAGTTAAGAGTAGGCTATAGCTACTTAATTTAATTCATGAAAACAACCTTTTTTTTCCCTTTTTTTTAATTCAATTTCTATGAAAATATTTGCCACAAATTCTGTGTGGTGTATTTTCTGATAATCAAATGAAGACATAGCCTAAGATCAATTTATACTTAATGAAACTTTTGAAGCTTTATAATGTTAAAATAAAAAAATGGAAGAAAATTTATATTAGTTAAAAAACTGGGGTTTGTTAGTTTATAATTATAACATTAAGTATTTGTACAACAGTGATATATTTCTCAAGTAAAACGAAGACGAAAATGTTATAGTGAACACATGCTTCTTCATGACGGTTTTGTAATAAACGCCGTAATAGTGAATAGCTAGGATCGATGATGAGTGGCGATTGTGCTTCATTATGAAGGGTTGATTATGGCAACGTGTTTACTAGGTGGACCGTTCGAATGCAGTCGGCTGTGAGAAAGTGAAAATGGAACTTGTGAACAGAAAATGTGTTGTTTGGCAGTACTTTCAGTCACAAGAAGGCAATTCAAGTCGAGCTATATGTTCAATTTGCAATGCCGATTTGTCTCGTGGTGGCAAGAACCCTAAACAATAGCCGCTGGATGTCTGGTTCGCGAACGAATCGTTCTTTTTAACCGGATCTTTTTAGTGATCCGGTCGAACCAGTTCACCAGATCGGACTGAATCGTTCTAAACGGTTCAAGTCTCAAATCAGCGCTGATCCCACAAGTTACTATAGTTACTCACTTTCTGACATGAGTGACAGTCCCTCAGACTAGAAATAAACTAATATCTTGAAGTATATGTTGTAACTCCAGCAGTTCACTGAACTGAGACATGTTTTACTGTGAGAGCCGGTGAGCTGAGATGCTGCATGCGTGATAGCGTCGCCTTGAACAGAACTGTTTCTCTCGGAGCGGGACGGCTGCTGTTTCTCTCGGAGCGGGACGGCTGCTGTTTCTCTCAGAGTGGGACGGCTGCTGTTTCTCTCGGAGCGGGACGGCTGCTGTTTCTCTCGGAGCGGGACGGCTGCTGTTTCTCTCGGAGCGGGACGGCTGCTGTTTCTCTCGGAGTGGGATGGCTGCTGTTTCTCTCGGAGTGGGACGGCTGCCGTTTCTCTCGGAGCGGGACGGCTGCTGTTTCTCTCGGAGTGGGACGGCTGCCGTTTCTCTCGGAGCGGGACGGCTGCTGTTTCTCTCGGAGCGGGACGGCTGCTGTTTCTCTCGGAGTGGGACGGCTGCCGTTTCTCTCGGAGCGGGACGGCTGCTGTTTCTCTCGGAGCGGGACGGCTGCTGTTTCTCTCGGAGCGGGACGGCTGCTGTTTCTCTCGGAGCGGGACGGCTGCTGTTTCTCTCGGAGCGGGACGGCTGCTGTTTCTCTCGGAGCGGGACGGCTGCTGTTTCAGGACGGCTGCGGGACGGCTGCCGTTTCTCTCGGAGCGGGACGGCTGCTGTTTCTCTCGGAGTGGGACGGCTGCTGTTTCTCTCGGAGTGGGACGGCTGCTGTTTCTCTCGGAGCGGGACGGCTGCTGTTTCTCTCGGAGCGGGACGGCTGCTGTTTCTCTCGGAGTGGGACGGCTGCTGTTTCTCTCGGAGTGGGACGGCTGCTGTTTCTCTCGGAGTGGGACGGCTGCTGTTTCTCTCGGAGTGGGACGGCTGCTGTTTCTCTCGGAGCGGGACGGCTGCTGTTTCTCTCGGAGCGGGACGGCTGCTGTTTCTCTCGGAGTGGGACGGCTGCTGTTTCTCTCGGAGCGGGACGGCTGCTGTTTCTCTCGGAGTGGGACGGCTGCTGTTTCTCTCGGAGTGGGACGGCTGCTGTTTCTTTTGGAGCGGGACGGCTGCTGTTTCTCTCGGAGCGGGACGGCTGCTGTTTCTCTCGGAGCGGGACGGCTGCTGTTTCTCTCGGAGCGGGACGGCTGCTGTTTCTCTCGGAGCGGGACGGCTGCTGTTTCTCTCGGAGTGGGACGGCTGCTGTTTCTCTCGGAGTGGGACGGCTGCTGTTTCTCTCGGAGAAAGTTTTTTTTAACCGGTTCATTGAAACGAACTGTTCGAAAGAACCGTTTCGCGGAAAAGAACCCCTCATCTGAGAGAATAAGAGTTGTGCATGAAGGAATCTACAGACAGCAATACGGCACAGTCATCGTGGCATAATGTTGCTTTTTTTAAAATTAAAATTAAATTAACAATACACTGCTGTGAATGTTGTTTGTCATTAATGTGTTTACTGTGATAATGGACTGAGGATGGGAGTTGGATTCGGTATTCGGCAGAATCTTAACCAGTGGATTCGGTATTCGGCCGAACCTCAAAAATCTGGATTCGGTGCATCCCTACAAATAACACTGTTGGATTAATCTTCATGACAATGTGGATATAAAGTATGAAATGGAGTGAAAATGTATTAATTCTTATAATCGTTATTCTCACATTTATTTTCTACAATCTAACTTTAGTTCACGATTTCACCATCTGTCGCCAATTCCCTTTGTCTTCAGAATGTGCTTACGCATGGCTCAAAGTTTGCTTAAAGGTGCGCACATTCTCCCGTCAAGTTTGTTTTTTATAGATCACAACCTTTGCGTGGGAACTGGCGTACGTACGTTTCCAACACTTTATAAATGAGACCCCAGAACTATCAACTTTTATCCCAGTACTTCTGTGATAATATGAAATATTGTAGGACAGAAATAATGATCATGTGTGATGCTAAAAAAGTTTGCCTGTAGTTTGTGAAGTTTCCAGTCAACGCTGAACCCACTTTGAGCAAGCACACATTTCTAAAATTAACATGCATAATGGTGTCAAGACTTTTATTATTTCATAATGGAATTAAACATTGATTATGAGAGCAGACGAGATCCTGTAATCATGACTTCAGAAGCAGATCATTACCGCACAGATCAAGAGCAGAGTTCCTTTCCGACGCAAGATTACGGTAATTAAACCTCCGTCCCACGAGAGCCGCTAACCAACACCTCCGTCAAACTAGCTACTCACGCTTTGACACGTAAGGTCGACGCACAGATGCCGAGCTTCAGAAACATGGCTCCATTGATTTACTATAGCAGTCACAGATACGCAGAAGCAGCTTCTTAAGCACTGATGTCTCAGCACAAACGGAGTCTGTTCTCGGCTTTAATCAACGTTATCATTTCACACAGACGGCTCATAAGTGCTTTAGTTTTACCCCACTGGCAAAATGATTTCTGAACTGTCTGCACTTTCAACTGTTGTGGCATGAGTTTATCTCCAGAAGCACAATACGGATGCATTACAGACGCGGAGCAGATTGAGATTATAAAGGCTGTTTAATGCTGGAATCGGACACATTAACCCGCTCGTAAGAACAAAAATATGCTCTCAGAATGTTCTGCAAACTATTTTGCTTGGTTATTGTAAATGTTACAGAAAACATAAAGGGAACATTACATTTGATCATTTTGTAAATATCATGGGAATCTTACTTTTGAAGGTTCTCTGAATATTTTTAAATGAGTAACAAGTAGCAAAATTTGAATGCATGAGACGAATGTCCAAGTACTAAAACTATATATAAAACACTCCATGCATAAATGACGTTTTTTAGAACATTAACCCCTTAACTGTCACCGTCTCGCTGGCGGGACGCCTGGCACTCTTTTTTTCGATCGCCTTTTATCATATCATATTTTTTAGTAATTATCATAAATTAGGTATCATTCGAAAGCTTACGAACTCAAATTTCATCCAGTGAAAACCGTTTTGAAATCAGACATTGCGTTACCATGGAAACTGTACTCTAAATTCTTCTAGCGGGCTCCTCCCCTAGTGGGCGGTGTCATGTGTCATAATACGACATGTGTTTTAACTACTTTATAATCAAAATCTTTTCTAATCTTGACAAAACACATATTGGAAAGGTCTCTCAAAAAGGAGTTTTAAGGTTCCATATTTGGTGTCTGTTTATGATGGAAGTGATATTTGGACAAAAATAACAGGAAAATACATCAAAAAAACTATAAATGGAAAATGAATGACACCCGGTGGCTATTTTTAGTACTGCGCCGAAACAAAATCTCATGGGGACTTCAATTTTTGTGATATCAACTTCAAATTTGGAACACAACTTGATTAGACATATGGCTTTGTATTTATAGAAATTTTAGAGTAAAACAATTTTTGTAAAATATATATTTTATATTTATAAAAAATATTTAGTACTGTATATTTCATTTTCCATAAATGTAAATTTCCATAACTTTTTCATTCTTTCACATTTTGAAATGCAAGACCAAATTCAAGTCTATATTCCAAAGCATTATTGAATCACAGCCCTTTAAGTTTGGATAGTGTTATAATCCGCCAAGTTATTGACTTGAACTCGACGCATGCGTGAGAATGACGCAGCTCCGCCGTTCATGACCCAGAAGAGGAAGAGCGAGACCGACACGGAAGACAATATCTTGTCGGATAAAGTCATTATTTTGATTTTTTGTGCACACAATAACTATTCTCATCGCTTCGTAACATGATTGTCCAGCCGCTGTAGTGAGATGGGCTGTGTGTCGATGTGTTTAGGGCCTTTATGGGTCTTGTGAGTGGGAATGGACTGAATGCCAATGGAGGCCTATCTGAAGCCTTTCTCAGCTTTACACTAAAATATCTTCATCTGTGTTCAGAAGATGAACGGAGGTCTGACGGGTGTCCAACCACATGAGGGCAAGTCATTAATGACATCATTTGTATTTTTGGGTGAGCGAACCCTTTAAGGCTAACACAGTCAAACTAAAAGCTAAAAAACTTCAATTTTGATTTCAGTGGGCCTTTAATGCGTCCTTGTAAAAAAAAACAACAGCATATATTCCCTGATCAGCACTGACTCCTGAAAGTAAAGGAAACTCTCAGCCTCTTTTAATCATAATCTGGAGCAGGAGGCGTTTAGCAGATGAGAGGAAAACAGAGGAGTTATTACAATATATGGGCTCCGTCGGGGAATCAATCCACTGCGGACTGATAAGGGGAAAAAAAGTTAATTACACAGGTAGGCCTCGGGGTTCATGTAAAGCGCCTGTGGAAGAGGAACAACCTCCGCAGACGACCCCGAGCTACACTCGCTGCTTACCGAGACAGAAAATGTGATTGCCTTTGGAATTTCACCGGAATATTCGCATTTTGGCTTCAGGACACAAAGTCACCCGGAACTCATTAGAATAACACGTTTTTTTATTTGGGGCGGGGAAAGGGGCGGAGCTACAAGATGAACTCAAACTAGATTTAATTTGGACGCTCATAATGACACTTTTTTAATTGCAGTGGGTGGCATATTTAAAATCAGATGTCGTCAGACGTCAAATAGTTTAATTCAAAGTAATCTATTTTAAGAAACTTCCACTGACGCTTCAGAAAGTTCATGAAGAGAAACTGATCCGTACAGATCGAGCGGATTATTCCAGATGTTCTGAAGAGACTCGAGGGCTTTATATTTGGAGCGACATTAGGGCGAGGAAATGATCCCAGGATTTAAATTAATGGGTGATCTTGCCATTTAAGAGATTGAACGACTGTTGATTTATTCAGACAAAATATGACAAATTCTGTGACATACAGAAAATTATATTTTTATGAATGGATTCGGCATTGCAGAAATCATAGTGTCCTAATTTAAAGCCATGATATTGAATTTAAGACTTTATGGTCCATTTTAAGACATTTTTAAGACCCGTGGAAACCCTGATATAAAGTCTTTAAGAGTGACAATTGGATCTGACAAACACTTCCAACTACACAAACACTTCTTTTATGGTAATTTTGTCTTGTTTTCCAGCACAAATATCTAAACATTCTGAAATCAAGACACATTTACTGGAGAATCAGTGACTAAAGAGATTGTGCTTAAAATAAGAAATATCTGCCATTAGGGACAGAAAAATAGCATTTGACTTTTTCACTGCTTTTAAGCTTTAATTGGCTTAATTTTTACATATTTTACTCAGAAAACAAGACTATTATCACAAGTCATTTTGCTTCCCAAGTAGGCCTAAATATATCTTGACTTGAGAATATTTAGATGTTTGTGGAAAACAAGACAAAAATACCGCCAGAAATCATTTCTTTGCAGTGAACTTGATATCATGCTTTTTTACAAACTAAAATATTGCAATTTGGCAATGCAATTTCCATATTGAGTAAATATCATGACTTTTCTCATTCAGATCATCCCCAACCCTAAAACGGTCTATACATGGCAACATATGTTCGCTGTGATCGTCAAAGGTTTAATAGACACAGACGAATCTAATAAAGACGGAGATAAAATAACACACAGCTCTCACAGAGCTGTCTTTGCGATGAGTGACGATAATCACAGACCCGTCTCATTTCAGACAAGCAAAAATATTCATCAAGACCTACTCACTAAGGGTGTTTTCACACTTGGGTCCTCTTTAAAAGAACAAACTTCTTTAAATGGACCAAGAAGTGAACCAAGTGAAAAAGGACCCAGTTCTCTTTACGTTCACACTGTCCCTGTACAATATTAGTTTGAAAAGATTATTACCCTATTACTTGATGACATTGCTACAAATGCTGTTGAATTAAGTAGTTTATCTTTAAAAAAATATGTATATACATACTGTTTTCTCTTCATCAGCAGATATTATAACCGTAATTAAACTAAACTATCCCTGTTCTCTCTTCCTCGGCAGATATTATAACCGTAATTAAACTAAACTATCCCTGTTCTCTCTTCATCTGCAGATATTATAACCGTAATTAAACTAAACTATCCCTGTTCTCTCTTCATCGGCAGATATTATAACCGTAATTAAACTAAACTATCCCTGTTCTCTCTTCCTCGGCAGATATTATAACCGTAATTAAACTAAACTATCCCTGTTCTCTCTTCATCTGCAGATATTATAACCGTAATTAAACTAAACTATCCCTGTTCTCTCTCCATCAGCAGATATTATAACCGTAATTAAACTAAACTATCCCTGTTCTCTCTTCATCGGCAGATATTATAACCGTAATTGAACTAAACTATCCCTGTTCTCTATCCATCAGCAGATATTATAACCGTAATTAAACTAAACTATCACTGTTTTCTCTTCATTGGCAGATATTATAACCGTAATTAAACTAAACTATCCCTGTTCTCTCTTCATCGGCAGATATTATAACCGTAATTAAACTAAACTATCCCTGTTCTCTCTTCATCTGCAGATATTATAACCGTAATTAAACTAAACTATCCCTGTTCTCTCTTCATCGGCAGATATTATAACCGTAATTAATCTAAACTATCCCTGTTCTCTCTTCATCTGCAGATATTATAACCGTAATTAAACTAAACTATCCCTGTTCTCTCTTCATCGGCAGATATTATAACCGTAATTAATCTAAACTATCCCTGTTCTCTCTTCATCTGCAGATATTATAACCGTAATTAAACTAAACTATCCCTGTTCTCTCTCCATCAGCAGATATTATAACCGTAATTAAACTAAACTATCCCTGTTCTCTCTCCATCAGCAGATATTATAACCGTAATTAAACTAAACTATCCCTGTTCTCTCTTCATCAGCAGATATTATAACCGTAATTAATCTAAACTATCCTTGTTCTCTCTCCATCAGCAGATATTATAACCGTAATTAAACTAAACTATCCCTGTTCTCTCTTCATCTGCAGATATTATAACCGTAATTAAACTAAACTATCCCTGTTCTCTATCCATCAGCAGATATTATAACTGTAATTAAACTAAACTATCCCTGTTCTCTATCCATCAGCAGATATTATAACCGTAATTAAACTAAACTATCCCTGTTCTCTCTTCATCAGCAGATATTATAACCGTAATTAAACTAAACTATCCCTGTTCTCTATCCATCAGCAGATATTATAACTGTAATTAAACTAAACTATCCCTGTTCTCTATCCATCAGCAGATATTATAACCGTAATTAATCTAAACTATCCTTGTTCTCTCTCCATCAGCAGATATTATAACCGTAATTAAACTAAACTATCCCTGTTCTCTCTTCATCTGCAGATATTATAACCGTAATTAAACTAAACTATCCCTGTTCTCTATCCATCAGCAGATATTATAACTGTAATTAAACTAAACTATCCCTGTTCTCTATCCATCAGCAGATATTATAACCGTAATTAAACTAAACTATCCCTGTTCTCTCTTCATCAGCAGATATTATAACCGTAATTAAACTAAACTATCCCTGTTCTCTCTTCATCGGCAGATATTATAACCGTAATTAAACTAAACTATCCCTGTTCTCTCTTCATCGGCAGATATTATAACCGTAATTAAACTAAACTATCCCTGTTCTCTCTTCATCGGCAGATATTATAACCGTAATTAAACTAAACTATCGCTGTTCTCTCTCCATCAGCAGATATTATAACCGTAATTAAACTAAACTATCCCTGTTCTCTCTTCATCAGCAGATATTATAACCGTAATTAAACTAAACTATCGCTGTTCTCTCTCCATCAGCAGATATTATAACCGTAATTAAACTAAACTATCCCTGTTCTCTCTTCATCAGCAGATATTATAACCGTAATTAAACTAAACTATCCCTGTTCTCTCTTCATCAGCAGATATTATAACCGTAATTAAACTAAACTATCCCTGTTCTCTCTTCATCAGCAGATATTATAACCGTAATTAAACTAAACTATCCCTGTTCTCTCTTCATCGGCAGATATTATAACCGTAATTAATCTAAACTATCCCTGTTCTCTCTTCATCGGCAGATATTATAACCGTAATTAAACTAAACTATCGCTGTTTTCTCTTCATTGGCAGATATTATAACCGTAATTAAACTAAACTATCCCTGTTCTCTCTTCATCTGCTGATATTATAACCGTAATTAAACTAAACTATCACTGTTTTCTCTTCATTGGCAGATATTATAACCGTAATTAAACTAAACTATCCCTGTTCTCTCTTCATCTGCTGATATTATAACCATAATTAAACTAAACTATCCCTGTTCTCTCTTCATCTGCATCTATTATAACCGTAATTAAACTAAACTATCGGTTCTCTCTTCATCGGCAGATATTATAACCGTAATTAAACTAAACTATCCCTGTTCTCTCTTCATCAGCAGATATTATAACCGTAATTAAACTAAACTATCCCTGTTCTCTCTTTATCAGCAGATATTATAACCGTAATTAAACTAAACTATCCCTGTTCTCTCTTCATCGGCAGATATTATAACCGTAATTAAACTAAACTATCCCTGTTCTCTCTTCATCGGCAGATATTTAAAAAATCTGAGAAAAGTGAAACTGATTGTCCGATCATGCAGAAAAACGGCCAATTCTGATCCCTGGCTGATTAATCAGTGCATATCTAAACAATATTAACACAGGGCAAAATGAACAAAACATCAACCCAGCCAGTGCAGATCTGCTTCCTTAAACTTAATGTTTATAATTCATCCGTCATGTGCATCAGATGACTTTAAAAGCCACCAGATATAGTCACTTCTGCTGTGAAATTTCATTAACATATTACCATTTGAATTTTGATATATTGCTTTGGCAAAATGTAAACTCTTGAGAACATCAATAAAATTAACATGCTTGACGTGTTTAACATGCTTGACATTGCATTTAGATGGGTGGGACCTTGAAGCCCCGCCCACAATTCCTCTTATGCAAATGAGAGTTACGTGCAATAAACATGATTTATTTTTGCCACTGCCTTGATTATAATTTACTTGATTATACAGGAAAATAAAGTTCAATCACAAATTAGATCTCATTTCAATTGTTCCTCTTGGACGTGATTAAATGGACAATTTCCATTAACATTATACACCAACTCCCACAATGATCTCTATTTAGCCTCCTGAGAAGTGGAAGATCATTTGAGCAATACATTTTTACTCTAAGCAGATTATAAAGATGATAACTAAGCTTTAAAAATGAATGTGTTCAGTATTAGAGTCACGCAACCTCGTGTTGTAGTATCTTTTTCCGATGTTGTGAAGTGGCACAGCCTCGGACGCCTCATCTTTTCTTAATTTAGCTACTGCCCGAACACCTGCCCGACCTCTGACCCCTGAAGAACAGGACGGGTCAGATTTGGAAAGCTGAAGAGTTATGTAAGATGGCAGCAGCTGCAGAATGCTCACCGAGACCTTCAGGATTCTTCATTAGCAATACTCAAACCCACAGGGAAGCGTACAATTACTTCACATACTCATCACCTTGTGCAACAGATGAAATCATCTCATAAATGTTCCTGCTCGCTTTGCACTGCATCCTGTCAAACAAGATTTTAATAATGATTTTGTCAATCAGACGTAACCTCGGTTCAGTGTAAATATTTCACATGTTCCTAAATGCTTGTGCACAGTCTGTTCTGTGTTATAATTTACAAAGGCCAAGCTGTGCAATCTCAGCTAATCAGGGTTTTTCCTACATTGACATTTGTTTTGGTGGCCTCCAAAGCCTTATTTGACGAGTTATTGTGATTTATAAATTGATGTAGATTATAGGGGTGTAACGATACACTCGTGTCACGATTCGATATGTATCTCGATATTTTAAGCCAAAATAAAGTTGTTGTTTTTTGTACTTTTTTATTATTATATAATATTATTATTTGTATTTTATTATCAGGACCCACAAATATTATACATTATGTATAGTTGTTGTATGATTCTATGTAATAAAATTATTAATGTAATGTATGTCACTGAAACTCTAAACTTAAAAAAATTTTCCTCTCACATTGTTCACTTTCAAGTTTCACATTATTTCACATCTCTCCCCATGCCTGCTATGTCCTGCCTCTCCCGCTATTAATGCAGTATGTAAGAATGAACCGTCTGAAATGCTTTGAATAATCATACTACTAAAACTAAATGTGATCTGGTTATTTAAACGATGTTTGCGCTTCCACTAAGGAGTGTCGCTTTAAATAGTGTTTGCGCGTTGACTTTGAGGAGTGTCGCTTTTAGGGATGCACCGAATCCAGGATTCGGCCGAATATTGGGCTTTTTGACTGGGTTCGGTTTCTGCCGAACCGTAGAATTTTTTTCCACCGAACGCGATACTGGTCGATGATGTCGCGGTTGATTATGGCAACGTGTTTACTAGGTGGACCGTTCGAATGCAGTAGGCTATGAGAAAGTGAAAATGGAACTTGTGAACAGAAAATGTGTTGTTTGGCAGTACTTTCAGTCACAAGAAGGCAATTCAAGTCGAGCTATATGTTCAATTTGCAATGCCGATTTGTCTCGCGGTGGCAAGAACCCTAAACAATAGCCGCTGGATGTCCGGCTCGCGAATGAATCGTTCTTTTTAACCGGATCTTTTTAGTGATCCGGTCGACCAGTTCACCAGATCGAACTGAATCGTTCTAAACGGTTCGTGTCTCAAATTAGCGCTGATCCCACAAGTTACTATAGTTACTCACTTTCTGACATGAGTGACAGTCCCTCAGACTAGAAATAAACTAATATCCTGAAGTATATGTTGTAACTCCAACAGTTCACTGAACTGAGACATGTTTTACTGTGAGAGCCGGTGAGCTGAGATGCTGCATGCGTGATAGCGTCGTCTTGAACAGAACTGTTTCTCTCGGAGAGGGACGGCTGCTGTTTCTCTCGGAAAGGGACGGCTGCTGTTTCTCTCGGAGCGGGACGGCTGCTGTTTCTCTCGGAGCGGGACGGCTGCTGTTTCTCTCGGAGCGGGACGGCTGCTGTTTCTCTCGGAGCGGGACGGCTGCTGTTTCTCTCGGAGCGGGACGGCTGCTGTTTCTCTCGGAGCGGGACGGCTGCTGTTTCTCTCGGAGCGGGACGGCTGCTGTTTCTCTCGGAGCGGGACGGCTGCTGTTTCTCTCGGAGCGGGACGGCTGCTGTTTCTCTCGGAGCGGGACGGCTGCTGTTTCTCTCGGAGCGGGACGGCTGCTGTTTCTCTCGGAGCGGGACGGCTGCTGTTTCTCTCGGAGCGGGACGGCTGCTGTTTCTCTCGGAGCGGGACGGCTGCTGTTTCTCTCGAAGCGGGACGGCTGCTGTTTCTCTCGGAGAGGGACGGCTGCTGTTTCTCTCGGAGCGGGACGGCTGCTGTTTCTCTCGGAGCGGGACGGCTGCTGTTTCTCTCGGAGCGGGACGGCTGCTGTTTCTCTCGGAGCGGGACGGCTGCTGTTTCTCTCGGAGCGGGACGGCTGCTGTTTCTCTCGGAGCGGGACGGCTGCTGTTTCTCTCGGAGTGGGACGGCTGCTGTTTCTCTCGGAGCGGGACGGCTGCTGTTTCTCTCGGAGCGGGACGGCTGCTGTTTCTCTCGGAGTGGGACGGCTGCTGTTTCTCTCGGAGCGGGACGGCTGCTGTTTTTCTCGGAGTGGGACGGCTGCTGTTTCTCTCGGAGTGGGACGGCTGCTGTTTCTCTCGGAGTGGGACGGCTGCTGTTTCTCTCGGAGTGGGACAGCTGCTGTATCTCTCGGAGAGGGACGGCTGCTGTTTCTCTCGGAGTGGGACAGCTGCTGTATCTCTCGGAGAGGGACGGCTGCTGTTTGCTGAAATGACATCATTACGTAAGGACGTAAAGTAAGCGGTGATCCGGGTTTTTTTGTGCAAGAAGGAATCTACAGACAGCAATACGGCACAGTCATCCTGGCATAATGTTGCCTTTTTTTAAAATTAAAATTAAACTAAAAATACACTGCTGTGAATGTTGTTTGTCATTTATGTGTTTACTGTGATAATGGACTGAGGATGGGAATTGGATTCGGATTCGGCAGAATCTTAACCAGGGGATTCGGTATTCGGCAGAACCTCAAAAATCTGGATTCAGTGCATCCCTAGTCGCTTTAAATAATGTTTGCGCTTTCACTGAGGAGCAGCATTCCGGCAGCGAGTGTGCTTCAGATGATCAATGCAATCGGTCAAAGCTCTAATCGCAAGAAAGCTCGTCAAAATGGCCGCTAGTCTCAAACTGTAAACGTTTAGCTCGGCTTGAAGAACTCAAACACACCATATTTTGCTGCAGTCGTGTTTATTGTCGTCATGTTTAATCAAAGCGTTTCTATCTTCTGTTTACAGCGTAATGATAAAAGTCATTATAGCTGAAGTTGCCACTGAAATAGCCGTAGTTGGTGTTAGGGCGAGTGTACTTATGGCTTCATTAGGCATTTGTCGTGTACCTTCGCCACCCACCTTCAGCCATTTATATCCTCGTCTGGGAAGGGATTGAAACATGCGTTCTCGGAGCGGTTCGAGTGGTGACGCGTCCTCCAGGTAGAGTCCCCATGGATAGGGTGGCCACATTAATGGCCATCTGCTCAGAGAGACCCAGTCATGGCTCTTTAATGAAGACGAATGTGAGGAGGGCCGGACCAGGAGGCGGCCGGCAGGGGTCTAATGACACACCTTCAGCTACTAACCTGCCATCCTGCTGTGACTGATGGGGAGAAACACTCACACTCCTCCACATCCAACACGATCCTCCACAAGAGCACACGCTTCACACTGCAAAAGAGGAGTTTTGTGCTTAAAGAAATACTTCAGCGAAAAATGTAAATTCTGTCATTAATTACTTACCCTTCATGTGTTTGGAAAGCCAGACCTCCGCTGATCTTCACACACAGATGAAGATATTAGTGTTGAAATCCGATGGCTCAGAAAGGCCTTCATTGACACCAATGTCATTTCCTCTCTCAAGACCAATAAAGGCACTAAAGACGTCGCTACAAAGCCCATCTCACTACAGCGGCTCTACAATCATTGATGAAGAGATGAGAATAGTTTTTGTGCGCAAAAAAATAAATAACGACTTATATAGTGATGGCCGATTTCAAAACAAAGCTTCAACTGTTATGAATCAGTGAATCGATTCATGATTCGTTTCGATTCATTCATGAATGATTCGAATCGCCAAAGTCACGTGATTTTTGAGGGGCCTTCATGGGTCTTGAGAGAGGAAATGACATTGGTGTCAATGAAGGCCTTTCTGAGCCATCGGATTTCAACACTAATATCTTCATCTGCAGTGTTGGGAGTAACGCATTACAAAAGTAATACATTACAGTAACTTATTACTTTTTGCTGTAACGCAGTAGTGTAAGGCATTAATAATCAATTTTCAGTAATATTTTACTTGGTACATTTCCAGTAACGCTAATGCCTATAAACAACACTTGGGTGAAGATGACAGAATAAGACTACTGCACACCGGGACACCGTCGTTTAGAATTTTAATAATAATAAAGTATTTTAGTTCAGTTAGAGAACAGGCCGTTCAAATAAAAACGGAAGGTGTCTGCTGCATGATCCGAACTAGGGCTGCACGTTTTCAAGTTTTTCATTAACCGTTAACCGAGCCCCTTAGCGGTTAATACTCGGTTAACCATAGTGTGCGTCAGGGTTATTTTTAGCTTATTAATTTGACGACCACCATCTCCGTAGTGAACGCGCCTATAGAGAGAAATGCACATCATGGATTACACAATCAGAGAGTAGCCTATTTCTTTTCGTTTTAAATTGTTAAAAGACATTTCAAGTTTCTTAAGATCTATTTCATGTTTGCGAGGCGTACGCTGAGTTTCGTTAGGATGAGATGCGCTCCAGTTCACGAGCAATGCGAGTGGCCGCGAGGGCGCCTGCACGATTAGAGCATGTAACGTTAGTAAAATATGCAGCCGAGAATGATTCACACAGACTCAGCGTTTGACTCGCGCGGCTGAGCCTCTCCCGGCAGAGAGTTCAAGCATCTGTGGACTCGTCCCTTCAGCTCTGGCCATCTTGCTTTCAGTCCGCGATCAGCTTTTTTGTTTTCTTCATTACAGTTAAAGTAACGTCTGCTTTTCTCTAGTCATTCACAAGTTTCTCACTTCAAACTTTCTTTCTTCTGATCCGTTATGGACAGCGCGCGCGGCTCGCGCTCTGCTTCTGCCCTAATGCGACTTTTAGTCCAGTGCGATGTTTGTTATTTTCCTCTTCATGACGCATTTTTTGACTGATGCGACTCATACTCCGGAGCGACTTATAGCCTGAAAAATGCGGTAAGCACTGCATTGCAATACTTGCATTTCGCCCCGTCACTCTCATTTTTAAAGTGCTCCCATGCTTTCTTTGCCCGCTTAGAAAGCTGGTCATGACTTCTTCTTGTGGATACTACCCTAACCCTATGGATACTACAAATGTCTGGGAGCGCTCTAGCGGTCTATAGGGGTGCAAACATATATTACAACTAAATTCAAGGCACGTCATTGACGCCACTTAACCGAGCAAAATGTTTCACTCGGTTACGCAATTTTTAACGGTTAATCGGTCAATCGGTTAACCATGGACACCCCTAATCCGAACGTGTGATCTTGAGCTGACAGATGATCGCGGAAGATTTGGTTTCAAAGTGAAATGTAAAAGCTTCTATTAAAGAGGGTTTGTCATTGTTTTATGTATTTCATTAAGAATAGGCTAATTTTAAACCTAAACTAAAATCTGCTTGTCCGCACAGAGCGCGCATTTATAACGAGCTGTCATTCACGGTGTGCGCGCACTGGCGCGTTTTCAGTTCATATGATAGCAACTCGCTTTGCATCCACTCCCGTTATTAATGCCCAAGCGGCAGTGCGCATGTTCCTTTCGGTTAAATAGACTAGTGATTTAAAAGCCCAGATAGGCTACCGGTGATGTCATCACACTTTGATTAACCGGTGGGAAAATGTCCCCACCGTCTCATCCCTACTGTACATTCGCGAGATGGATGCGCATTGCTTAGTTTATCAGAGATAAGGACAAGAACGTAGGAATGTAGCAAATGCAGTCAAATACAACCTTTTTCTAAAACCGAAATAACTATCTCGCAACTATGTCGCAACAATAGGAAAAGAACAAATGCGCATATTGTCATAACTTAGAGTTGTTTACACAGTTCTGTTGTGTCTATGAACAGAAGCTATTCCCAGATATTGCCAGATAATCACTTTACCTCTAAAATAATACTTATAACAGAGTTGGATCATCATGATTTCTTGCATTGTCTTGAGCATTCACTTTTTTGCCAATTCTCTATTGTTAGCCTGGATAGCCAATGTCATTATGCTTCATCATATCGCCTTCTACTGGATGTAAAATGCTCTCTGCCTACATTTGAGAATGTTAAGAGCTACTTCTGTAGTTATTTTGGTGAAAATAACTCAAAAGTAATACAGGAGTAATGTAACGCATTACAATTCTGAGACAGTAATATTGTAATGTAATGAATTACTTTTAAATAGCAGTAATAAGTAATCTATAATATAATACAGTTTGGAAGTAACTTGCACAACACTGTTCATCTGTGTGTGAAGATGAACGGAGGTCTGACGGCTGTCCAACCACAGGAGGAATTAATCACACAATTTACATTTTTGGGTGAACTAACCCTTTAAATAAAGAACAACACTGTAAAGAAATATCAGACCTCAATAAATCAAACACTTCTAGTGAATGGTCACATCTACATTTTTTCAATTGGCCTAATTTAATTTCTGTGAATTGAACGCTACAAATCGAGGAACAGTCTGTTATGGGCTCTTGTTGAGCCATTTTGTTTACCAAACCCTGATGTTGGTAGCCTGGATGCTGGCCGAACTCAGCCCCGTCCACAACATTTGAGCTCAGGCCGTTCGGTCTGGACTTGATCCATAGAGGAGTAATTATAATACAGAAACTGACCAATGAGATCATCAGGGCGGGCTTTAGCCGATGACGGACAGATGATCGACAGAAACTGACCAATGAGATCATCAGGGTGGGCTTTAGCCGATGATGGACAGATGATCAACAGAAACTGACCAATGAGATCATCAGGGCGGGCTTTAGCCGATGATGGACAGATGATCGACAGAAACTGACCAATGAGATCATCAGGGCGGGCTTTAGCCGATGACGGACAGATGATCGACAGAAACTGACCAATGAGATCATCAGGGCGGGCTTTAGCCGATGATGGACAGATGATCTACAGAAACTGACCAATGAGATCATCAGGGCGGGCTTTAGCCGATGATGGACAGATGATCGACAGAAACTGACCAATGAGATCATCAGGGCGGGCTTTAGCCGATGATGGACAGATGATCAACAGAAACTGACCAATGAGATCATCAGGGCGGGCTTTAGCCGATGATGGACAGATGATCAACAGAAACTGACCAATGAGATCATCAGGGCGGGCTTTAGACGATGATGGACAGATGATCAACAGAAACTGACCAATGAGAACATCAGGGTGGGCTTTAGACGATGATGGACAGATGATCAACAGAAACTGACCAATGAGAACATCAGGGTGGGCTTTAGACGATGACGGACAGATGATCAACAGAAACTGACCAATGAGAACATCAGGGTGGGCTTTAGCCGATGATGGACAGATGATCAACAGAAACTGACCAATGAGAACATCAGGGTGGGCTTTAGTCGATGATGGACAGATGATCAACAGAAACTGACCAATGAGATCATCAGGGCGGGCTTTAGCCGATGATGGACAGATGATCAACAGAAACTGACCAATGAGATCATCAGGGCAGGCTTTAGCCGATGATGGACAGATGATCAACAGAAACTGACCAATGAGAACATCAGGGTGGGCTTTAGCCGACGATGGACAGATGATCAACAGAAACTGACCAATGAGAACATCAGGGTGGGCTTTAGCCGAGGATGGACAGATGATCAACAGAAACTGACCAATGAGAACATCAGGGCGGGCTTTAGCCGATGATTATTTTTAATGCGCAGTTTGTCAGTGTAGACAAACAAAGAGTGTAGTCTGTGTTCAGTAGTAAATGCTGTTCCATCTGAAAGCACTGCAAGTTTGGGTTGCATTGGAAAAAGCAACATACGTCAAACATCTTTCCAAACATGAGAAGCATTTAGTCATGTTTAATCAAAGCGTTTCAATCTGTTTATTCAGCTCACCGATAGTATGATGTTCATTACGGAGCCCCTTACATGACATGCAAGAAAAAAAAGGTAAATAGCGCGCACAATTTACTATTTCATTCCCTTGATTTATAAATCATGTGCACGATTTAGTAAATCGAGGGAACGAATTAGTTAAACGTGCATATGATTTATAAATCATGTGCACGATTTAGTAAATCGAGGGAACGAATTAGTTAAACGTGCATATGATTTATAAATCGAGGGAATGAAATAGTAAATTGTGCGCACGATTTACCCTACCCAGTTTTTTACTGCATGTCATTTGCAGGGCTCGGTAGTTAACAGCGATTACCACTAGGGTTGCAATGGTATACCGGTATGGCGGTTTATTGCGATATTGACATGTGCGATTATCATACCGTGAACGCTTGCTTATACACGGTTTTGGAGAAAAAAATGAAAACAGATATCACCTGCGCACTGCGCATATGCAACGTCATTACACGTCACTGCTTAGACTCCACTCTATGTACAACTGAGAAAATGTCAGAGCAAGAGGCTACAAATTCTAATCTCTATCCCCAGACCAAAAAAAAAGTTACAATCTGCAGTATTGGAATACTTTGGGTATTCGAAAAATGACCGCGGGGTTGTCCTTAAAGTGTACTTCAGCGCTGGGAAGATGAATCTGTATTTAAACTGGGTCATCAATGTAGTAGAAATGTGAAATTATTTTTGAATTTTGTGTCTTCTAGACTGAGAAAAGACAGAAAATGTATTTTTGTCTCATGGGGATGAAAGACTACAATTCCCAGAATGCTTCGCTGCCCTGTGAGGCCATTCCCAACGCCACCAACTTGATTACTGTGACTGAGTTAGAGAAGACACTACAATTAAAAACTGAACGTGTGTGTTCAATATAATGAGTGAGTCGCCGCGCGAGTCTCACAGCACTGAGCACTGACTGCAGGAGTGATGAGAGCTGAGGTAATCGCGACTACACTCGCGGCATACATTCACAACTCGAGTTTAATCTGGCACGTTTCAGTTCATGCCTTTGCAAGCTTAACTTTCATAGAAATGAATTTGAGAAGTTAAAAGACTTACATTGCTCACCATAGCTCCGTTTAAATGAGTGCCTGTAGCTGAGCTCTCCCTGCAAGCTGAGTGTGATCTCCATCCCTCATGCGCGGATTCAAAACATGAGGAAATGGCTCCCTCTGCTGGCTGTAGTCTTTAGCCTCTGGGCAAACATTCCTCCTATGATGCAAATATCGTCAATTTGCATCATAGGAGGAATTTTTCCAGAAATAAAATGCATAAATCTCTCCTCTCAGGGGGATATGAGGGGGGAAAGCACAATCATTTGAATATACTCCAGGGTTTCTACTGATACAAAGCCATATGCTAATCGCTGAAGTAACCCTTTAAAGATGATTACCATCTAAGCTGTATGTCGATGTCCTGACACACACACACACACACACACACACACACACACACACACACACACACACACACACGACAAGACAGAAGAGAACGCATTGTATGTCAATGTCCTGACACAAACACATATCGTGCAGCCCTAAACACAACCATGGAAAACACTCAAATAATTAAAGTCTAAAATCACAATGAACACTTAACAATTATGTCTTAACATTAAGGTGCAGTGCCACGAGAATAAAAAAAAAAATATTTATATTATAAAGTCAATGTAAAATCAATAACAATTACAATTTTAACAATATTTCACGTGTAGTTTATTGGATATTATACTATAAACCTTTGTAGTTTTTTTAATCTGATCTTTCTTTGTAAAGCACATTAAGTTTATCATGCTGATTTTACAGTTAAGGATTCTTTCGTTTGAGCATACACATTGGACCAAACACTATCATACGTCTTTGTTATTAATATTTCAATGTAATTTAATTTTGACAAAACATCCCATTTTTCAGTTGTGATAGACCAAATCACACTACAGAATTTTAAATTGAATACTAAAACACTACAGATTGCACAATAAAACATACTAAAATGCATAACTGTACAAAATATTTTGTTACCTTTTGTTACTACCAAAACAATGATGTCACACCCGAAACAGTTACAATTTTAGAAACGTATGGAGCTTAGCTCAAAGATGCTAATCACCACAGTTTTGAACAGTTGCGCACACAAAAACTACATTTGATGAAATAACACCCAAAAAAGTTTTCTTAATTGCAGAAAAGGCGACGTTTCTTATAGTTACACACGCACTTTCTGACTTTGGAACTCATTTAACGTTACCTCAAAATGATGGGACCTATCTACTCACAAGATTTTTATTATTTTTAAACAATGGAAGAAGAAAAAAATCCATATAATTTTCATAGGCTAAGTAGACATTTAGGGGTTAAGGTTCGAGACAGCCACCTCCAAAATTGAAAGTATCCGATTTTAATACTGAAAACAAGACCGTGCGTGAAAGAAAGCATGAACTCGCGATTAAAAGTTATACCGAGTCCTAAAGCAACATTTTGGAGAATAACTTCAGTGCTCAAGTACTTCAATACTCACCATAATCTCTTGAAAGTTGACTATCTATACTCTGCAGGGAACGTTTGTTTCGGGTTTAAGCAACGACCATCTCCATATATGCTGCTCGCTGTCCCGCGCATTCGCATTTGAATTCTCCACACACCAACGGTTTTCCTGAGGCGCGGTTTGCGCATGCGTATACAGTTATTTGGCTGTGGGTGACTTAGATTTTGATAGTGTTTGTTGAATTATATTTTAAATTTTAAGTTAAGTCCTTAAGTTATGATTAGTACAATGCTTAATTTTCAAAGGGGATAATTATTTGGAAGTTATTTATTGAGCCAATGTTTAAATGTCAGTTTTCACAATTTTTCCCTTGAAATTAAGTAGATTTTCTGACCCCACTGCCAGATATATTGTTCTTGTTTTAAACAAAAACTCACTCTTTTTTTTCAGCAAACAACACTTAATATCTTCAGTCATTTATCTTGATTTAACAATGTTATTTCTGCTGGAAAACGAGATAAAATACTTAGGAAGAGCATAATTTTTTGCAGTATGATGATTATGATAATGTCACAAACACAAGCAGCTGTTTAACGCCTCAAAAATCTCCTACAGTGAAGCGGTCAGTCGTTAACAGTGTTGCTTTCAATGCTTTTAATTAGGAAAACATGAGTAATAACCCTGGAGGAGCAGGAGAGGACCTGAAAGAACACACGCACACACACACACACACACACACACATACACACATCTGCTCGCTTCAAAATTATACTTTATTGGGTTCATGAAAACCGTGCTGACATATTTTATTGGATTTTGAAGAACTATGTTGACACGGTGAATTTCATAGGATGTTTAATGCGAGTTTTGTGCAACGGCGGTGCTCGCAAACACATTTTTCCCAGAGTCGATTCCCCGCTCTCACCGCCACAATAAAAAGCTAACAAAACATAATCAAATCACATACTTTGATCAATTCTCAAAATCAAATAACCATAAATAACTCAAAAGAGCAGTTCCAGTTGCCTTCATGACATTTCAGGATGAAAAATTAGCAGAATTAAGGCATATTTCATGATCTTTCAGAACCGTATGTGTCTCTCTGTGACCTTTAGTCACATGATACATGATAGGGTCACAGCACTGGATGCACAGCAACATCAACAAAAATATATAGGCTACAATAGTTCATTTTAGCTATTTCAGTTATTATTGTTAAATAAAAAATTATTAAAGCATCTAAAAAAAAAAGCCATTACCTGAAATAAAAAAAAAAAAGGTATTTCAGGCAGTTGCCAAGGCAACATTTCTCAAACTAAAACTAAATAAACTAAAACTTAATAAAAACTAAAGACATACTTACAAAAAAATTATAATAAACACTTACAATAAAAACCATAAAAAACATTTTCATTATGATTAATTATTTTCCAATTAAATAAAATAGAATATATTTTTATAAAATAAATATACTTCAGCCAGCATAGGCAATATTTCTAACTAAATCTAAACTGTAATAAAACTATAAAACTGTGTGTGTGTATATATATATATATATATATATATATATATATATATATATATATATATACAAAAAAAATATAAAATAAAATAGAATAATATTATAGCCTATAGAATATTAAAGAATAAAGAATAATATTAAATAATAATAAAATAAAATGTCAAAAACTAAGATAAAAATGTAAATATAAAAATTAAACCAAATTCAAAACATTAACAAAAACTATATATTTTTATAAAATAATTATATTTCAGCTAGTTACCGAGGCAATATTTCTAACTAAAACTAAACTGTAATAAAACTATATATAAACAAACAGATTTTTAAAAAATTATTAATTAAATAAATTAGATTATATGAAATTTTATAGAATATTAAATAATAATAGAATAACATTTCTAAAACTAAAATTAAAATATAAAATATAAAAATAAAGCCAAATATATATATAAAAAAATCCTATGATATACTAAAATAACACTGGCCTATTTATTTAGCTGAATATGCATAAGGCTAGTTATGACAGCTATAATATAGAGAGTAATAAACCAATATCAATTCTCCATGTAGTGTATTTATTATGACACTTTTCATTTTGTTATTACTATTACCACAAATCTCTTGAATACCTGGCTTAATCGTAGTCTATTGTTTATGTATCTGTCTCCATATGTGTCTTTATATTGAGATTCTTGATCCATATGGATTTCAATAAGCTGTGCAAATGACAAATAATACCTTTATTTGCATTTTAAGGTCATTAAGTGCTCTTGTATCCTTGAGGGATTGAAGGCTTCAACTCACAGCATGAATGGATATAATGGATATATCAGCGCTTTCATGTTCGAATTGTGTTATAAATGGTGGAAAATTGCTGGGGTAAAGTAAAAACTAAGTCCATAAAGTGATGGTCTGATGGAATGCGTTCGTTTCTTCGGTCTCTCCTGTGACATTCACACCGTGCGTGACATTATCCAGCAGAAATTAGCTCTCGGAGCCTTTAAAACGAGTGCCACGCTCTCGATTAATCACAGGAGAAATGCATTATATTCATGAAGAAACCTTTAGATGCGAGAGGTCAATGCCAAGCATTTTCTTCTGCATGTCTGTGACTTATTGAGTAAGGGTTTTCATGAACATTTGCATCTTGTGTTTGAATACATGCCAAATAAATAATAATATATATAATATTAATCACAATGGGTCATATGCTGAAAGACCGCAGCTGTGTATGTGTGCTTGAGGAGACCAAACAGCTTTCTAATGAAACACACACACACAGAATGACACAGTGATTTGATGCTTTTTTTTAAGCATGGAAATGAATTCTGATGAAATCATTGTATAGTGGAGCAATAATAACACCCTGCTGTTTCTTGGCCTCGTTCAGCGTGCAGGTTTGTGTGTGTTCTTCTACTGCCCTCTGCTGGAGAAACAAGCCAACATCTCCAGCAAATCACATGCAAAAGGAGATATCTGATCAGAACTGGTTCATATTTGCATCTACGCTGGCATCGATGCCTCCATGAAGAGCCATAATAACATATATGGAATCTTTACACTGTAAATAAAATATATATTCAGGTCTCCAATTGAAAGTTTTCTAGTGACTGATCACATCTACATTTTTCAGTCGGCCAAATTGAAATGATGCAATTTAATTAACAGAAATTCAATTTGGCCAACTAAAAAATGTAGATGTTATCAGTCACTAGAAAATCTTCAATTGGAGACCTGAATATTTTTACGGTGTAGGTTCTTAGAGTTTTAAAGTGTTTTTATTATTTATTTTTTAGGAACGGATCACTGAAAGTATCGCTGTCCCTATTTTTAACATTAGTTTTTTCAGTTCTTTAAAAATCCTTTTGCACCTGTTTAGTAAATACAACTTTTTTTGTAATTTAGCCATAATAATGTTAACATTAATTAATGCAATGTTTTCACATGCCATCGTTTTTAATCATTTTAGTTATTAAAGGTGCCCTAGAATGAAAAATGTAATTAACCTTGCCATAGTGAAATAATAAGAGTTCAGTACATGGACATCACACACTGTGAGTCTCAAACACCATCGCCTCCTCCTTCTTATGTAAATCTCATGCATGAAAAACACCACGGAAAAATAAGTGCTCCTCAACATAAACCCAACCGTGACGCAAGCGTTGGGGATCATTTATACGCACGCCCTCAACATTTGCATCTGTCCAAACATGTTCATTGTCAGGCGGAAGTGGAAAGCGGAGCCGAATCATCGGGACTGACGGTAAAGACACTTCTCTCATGGACACACGTCATGTTCAGGCTGTGCAGGAGACTTTTCTACCCTTCCCACGGATAAAAATGTCAACAGTCATGGTTGAGGTTTATTATAATCTGATACCACAACAATTTAATTCAAGATCGTTCGTTTGTTCGGCCCATTTCAAGCAAGCGTCGCTTAGCGTATTAAACTGAAGAAAGTGGCGACTGTATTCCTGCAGCAGTGAGTAGCGACTTATCCACTTATTGACTGCTTAAACAATTTCTGATTAAAAATTCTTAGAGAGACCGCATTGTCTAGATAGCGCAAAATGCTAGTACAGTAACAATAGGAAACACCCAAGTACCATACCAAACTAAATAGTGTGTCTAATGACAAAGGGGAATATTATTTCATATTACAAAATACAACCGTAGATACTTTGCTTACAGATCATTCACTCGATCCTTCAAACGTCACCTTTTCCACCATATAAGTTAAAACAATAGTCATTTGACAAGGCTATTCATTTTGTAAAAATATATATTTATATTTTTGAGGACTTAAGTATGATGTTTTTGCATGCTTGTATTAAGAGTACATCACAGTCACTGCGTAGCCTACATTGTGACTAACGCTATATAAACATGCAATATCGAATAAAGACAAGTCATCACTGGTTTTGGTTTGGGAAAGAAGATTGTTTGTGCGGTTGCCAAATTTCAGTAATTTAAATCCCCCAAACAGAGCTTTTCTGTGAAAAGAACATGTATGCTCTCCGGTGTTTTATCTAAACATGTCCAATCTGGCAACCGCACAAACACGGGCTCTCTCTCTCTCTCTCTCTCTCTCTCTCTCTCGCGCACGGATGATCTGAAAACACCAATAAACAAGTAAGCTGCATTTGATCAATCTCCATTTGAGATGTTCTGCTTAAAGTGTCCTTCAGTCAGTCTGTGTTCTGTCAGGACTCACGAGCCGATTCGCTGAACTGCTGTGAGCTGCTGAAATAAGCCAATCAGAGCAGAGCTCAACATTAATATTCATGACCCTTCCAAATAAGGCAAAAACAGAGCATTACATCCTAGGGGCAGTTTATAGGGCTGTAAATGGACCTGTAAAACTGCATCTGGACAATTTCTGCCCTTAAATAAGCCACACACCCTCTGTGTAGATATCAGAGAACAATTTAACATATTGTTTCAAATCATTCTAGGGCATTTTTTATTTTTTTGTATAAATAAGCGGTCATTTAATTTAAGCATAAGATGTTAGTATATTTGACGTCTGGTGCTATTCGGTCATTTTTAATCTAAACAATTAACGTTTCGTTTGTTCAAATTTTTGACTTCATCAGAATGGTACGAAACTCTGTACAGGTTTTGGCACTTGCTGTGCGAACACAAAAAAAAACATAAACATGATTGAAAAAGGTGAAATGCTCCTGAAAACACTCGTTCTGTTCGCCGTCAAGAATGAGCGCATTGGAAACGAATGGGAGACGAATCTCCTCTAGTGGAAGCGTTTGGTACTGCAGTCAAACTCACTGAAAGCTCATTTCCTGAGATATCAACCTCATTTTGGCTTTGGCTTTATTTTTCTCACAGTTTTAGAGTAAATGTCCTACCGTAAATATATAAAACAATTATTAGTAGTAGTAATGTGCATTGCTAAGGACTTTATTTGGACATCTTTAACCCTTTAAGACCGAGACAGCCGCCCGTGGCTAAAAATAACTATCGTTCTAAAATGTTTAATAACTTTTAAACCACTAATCCAATCTGTATGCTGTAAACTGCACTGTAAAGAGGAGAATATCTGCTTTCAATAGCGTGATTGATCATTCAGAGGCTCTGTATAGTCAACGTGGATTAGAGTCCTGCAACGGGTCGGGTATCCATGGGTAGCCGCATAAAAGGAGCTAAAACGAGTCGATTGTGATATTTATTATTATCACGGGCGGGGATGCGGGCGGGCAATTACCTCTGTGCAGGCGTGTAGTAGCGTGGATGAAAAATATGTGCAATATTTCTGTGGCGAGGTGGACGAACGAGACCGGGGCGTGATTGTGAATGAGCGTCACCTGCAGGCCAATCGGTCTCGAGTCCTCTGAGGAGCTCGGAGGCATATAAGGACGAGCGACACCAATAAAGGACGAGAGATCACCAGACCTGGATTTGACTTTGAGTTGTGTTTGTTTTATTATGTGTGTGTCTGGCAGTTGTCAGTGAGGGGCTGCCCACGTTACTTTCGTTTTGTTTGGTTAAAGTCTTTTTTAAATGCTCGCCGGTTCCCGCCTCCTTCTTCCCCCCCTCGAACATACTGTATTACAATTTCTATGTTCAAATTACCATTACACATACACTGACAACGATATGCCATTTGACCATCACGTCACCAACACTGCGACAGTGCAACTTTTGTCGATGCCTCTCGTGGCCCAGATGGAGCGAGCGTTGCAGGAGTAGCAATGGATGAAATAAAAGTAAAGTTGGTGAGTGGAGTATATGAAATTGTTGACAATGAGTCTTTAAAGGCACAGCCTGTTTCATTAGCCCATTCATGATGCTGCTGATACTGAGAAAGGTGCAAGATTTTAAAAAAAAAAGCATTTTAATTGGAATGATTATAGCGTGTGCGATTTATTGCGGGCACGGGTCAGGAAACCGGCCAAATATTAACGGGTCTGGGCGGGTGCAGATATTTTCACGGGTCAGATTTGGTGCCAAACCTTGCGGGTACGGGCGGGGGCGGATCTCCAAAAATGGACACATGCAGGACTCTGGCGTGGATGCGTCATCAAAATATGCTGCATTGATTTGTCATTGAAACACACATGGGTTGTTCCTGATCCAAACAGAAATAATTTTTTATCATTAGTCCCTCCCCCCCCGTGCCCAGATTCATTGAAACCGTCATCAACTCAGCCAATAAACACAGTGTTTGGTCTTTTGAACCACCAATCACATGTTTCTCTGAAAAATTAACGTGAAAGTGGGTGTGAATTTGAGTGCATGAAATCGAACAGAAATAAATGCGTGCAGAGCGCTCTCTCACACACTGTCAGTAAAAAAGGTACATTTCTGTCACTGGGGCGGTACCCTGGCCTAAGGTACAAAACCAAAAAGGTACTACCTACTATGTACCTTTAAGGTACTAATTCACACTCTTAAAGTACTGATATGTACCTTTTAAGGTACTCATACCATTTCACTTTTGTACCTTAGGGTACCGCCCCAGTGACAGCACTGTACCTTTTTTTCTGAGAGTGCACAGCACAGCACACAAAAGTCAGTATATTTCTCTATTTGTATGTAGTTTGTGTTTTACACTGTTTTCACTCATTGGCCCTCATTTATCAATCTTGCGTAGAAACGGGTGTATATGTTGGCGTAAGATTATGCTTACACTCCTCTCACCGCCTGATTTATGAAACTGTGCGCACCTCTGCAATTCAGGTGTACGCAATACTTGCCCTTGATAAATCCCACGGCTGAAAACGATCGTCATTAGAATAACACGCCCCTATATATTCAAGTCTCCGCCTCCCCCACGCCCTCATTTTACGCCATGGACAAACAGAAGACGGCAAAGAAACGAAACTTCTCCGACGTGGAGATCGGGCGCGCTCAATCATCTCTTTAGTCCACTTAGTCAGGGCACTGATTAGGACATAAGTCAACGGGCTGACTCCCTGATCAGTGCTCTGACTAGTGGACTATTGAGATGATTGAGATGCGCCCATCGAGACCATCACCAGGGAAGTGGAAAAAACCCGAAATTGTTTTATTTGGGAGTTTAAAGTGTGGGATTAAAGGCGCTCACAAAAACAAAATATGGACCCAAATTACGAGTAGCTACTGTTAGTGTGGGGGTTGAGAAGCGCACTCCAGCAGTTTAAATAGCTGTTTGAATGATAAATTACCATCACAATGCATTATTTTACAGCACGTTTTGAAACAATTAGCATTTAATTTCGTATCACGGCACATGTATTGGGGTGTACAATAGTGATGATGATGTGATGTGGAGTAAGATTCATTCACATTAATAATTACATGACAATTTGTAAGATTCTTCTTCTTATTATTATGATTATTATTCTTAATGACGCTTGTTATTTAGAAGAAAATGCCGTTTTTATTGATTTTATTATTATTTAAAAGAAGAAGGCCATTTTTATTATTTTGTCAGTCTGAATTATTTTAGTCCCAGTCCGTGCGCAGCTGCTGAGCCAGGCGGGCCTGAAACGTCAGATAAAGCGCACAGGCTCGCGACTGGAGGAATACATATGCCTACAGATCAAACACTTTGGTAAAGTCACACAAATTAAACATTGACGTTCATGTTGCACAAAAATAAACACTGAATGTTGTTGTTGTGGTTTTTAACAGTGGGTCATATTATAGCATATCTTGTCAGTGCGTTTTGTGGTGTTAGGAATTGTTTTTCTGCGCATTTTCCCACTAACTCAAACGTGCGTACACCACCTCCTGAGCTGGCGTAGGATTTGAGCGTGCCGTACGCCAACGTCCATATTTGTTTCACTCTCTTTTCATTCACTAGAGTGCAATAAATAAATCAGACCACTGCCATATGTCCGTTACTCTCTGTTTACTGAACAGCATTCACTTCCTACAAATGCATCATACAAAAGGGTCCGTACTGCAACATGAGTCAAACTAACAATCACATTGTTACATCCTTCCTTTTTTTTTTTTTTTTTTTTTTTTTTTTTTTTTTTTTTTTTTTTTTTTTTTTTTACAAGTGCACAAATGTATGTTTATTCCTAGAACTTATCACAATGATTGTGTGAACTTTTCAAAACAATTTCTTTCTAAGTCAGGCTTTAGGGTTAAACTTTTTTTTTTTTCAGCCTGCTCGACATATCACTTTTTTTTATCTCCAGAAGAGAGAGAGAGCAATAATCAGTCCACGTTTAAGTAACATAGTCCTTCAAATAATGTGGTTTGACGATAATCCGACCAGCTCTGGTTGTGACCGTAGGTTTCGAGTCACCATTTGGCTGAACACAATGCTCCTTTTGCCGGTTGTTCTCCACAAACATTTCATGTTTTGTGACCTGATCTTGATGGCCTGTGTGTCTGAGGTACCTCCTGTTCCTCCTCAGAACACCCCCTCTGTCCAGTTCAACCCTGTATGACCGATTGTTAGCTGGTTCCAGAACTGTTGCTTTCTGCCAAACCTTTTGTGACTGTGTTGGTTGTACTCTCACTTGATCCCCTGGTTTCAAGATGTCCATGTCTTTTGCGTGTCTGTTGTAGTACATTTCCTGTCTTCTTTGATTTAGTCTCAGTTCTTTTGTCGTGTCTACTACTTTTGGCTTCAACAGATTACTGTGTGTAGGGAGGAGTGTGCGTGTCCTCCTGCTTAACAATCTCTGAGCAGGACTTGCTTTCAGACCCTGCGACGGGGTGTTCCTGTGATCTAATATCGCCAGGTATGGGTCTTGTCCTGACATTTTGGCCCTTTGCATTAGACGTTTTGCTGTTTTGACAGCCGACTCCGCTTTCCCATTGCTTTGCGGGTGGGTGGGTGATGATGTTTTATGCTGAAACTCCCAGCGTCTACTGAACTGCTGGAATTCGGTTGACGTGTATTGTGGCCCATTATCTGAGAACACAATGTCCGGTATGCCTTGCCTGGCAAAATGGGCTTTCAGCTTCTTAATCACAGTGGAAGACTTTGTGTCTGGCAAGTAATCCACCTCCCAGAAATTTGAGAAATAATCAACAGTGATTAGATAGTCTCGATTGTTGAATACAAAAAGATCGGTGCCCACCTTGGACCATGGTCTTTCAGGCAGTTCGTGTGGGCAGAGTGTTTCTTTCTGTTGTTTTGTTTCTGTTGATCTGCACATATCACACTTCTCAATGTATCTCTTTATCTGTGCACTCATTCCAGGCCAATAGAGGCATTCCCTTGCTCTCCTCAAACATCCTTCAATACCAAGGTGCGCAGCGTGAACTCTGTGTATCATGTCGCTTCTGAGTGTATCTGGTATCACTGCTCTTTCACCTTTGAACACAATGCCATCCTGCACCGTTAGCTCATCCTGGATTGAGTAGTAGTGAGCTATTTTGCTGGGTATGGTTCTTTTGCTTGTTGGCCATCCCTCTTTTATTGTCTTTATCAGTGTCTGTAGTGTGTCATCATTTGCTGTCTCCCCTCTGATTACTTTGAGTCTCTCTTCAGATATTGGAAGGTACTGAATCATATTCACGCTTTCTATCTCTTTCTCCACAGATCCTTCCTGTGCAGTGTTCTCCAGGTATGCCCGACTCAGCGTGTCTGCCAACAGCATCTCTTTTCCTGGGACATAGTTAATGATGAAATCATATTTCTGCAGTCTCATTAACATCCTTTGAAGTCTCTTGGGTGCTTGCAGCAGTGGTTTTTTAACAATACTCTCAAGAGGCTTGTGATCCGACTGTACGACCACTTTCCGTCCATACGTGTATTGATGGAATTTCTCCATACCAAACAATATGGCTAAGCACTCTTTTTCTATTTGTGCATAACCCCGTTCAGTCAGTGATAATGCACGGCTACCAAAAGCGACAGGTTCTCCACTCTGCAACAGTGCTGCACCAAGGCCGGTCTCCGATGCATCGCACTGAAGAACCAACTGTTCTTCGAGGCTGTAGTAACGTAGTACCGGTGCCCTGGTTATTAGGTCTTTTATACTCTGAAAGGCTTGTTCGTGTACCTCAGACCAGTCCCACAAACTATCCTTGTGTGTCAGCTGTCTGAGCACTTCACAGTGATCTGAAAGATGTCCGCAAAATCTAGACAGATAATTCACCATGCCCAGAATTCTCTGAACCCCTTTCACATCAGTCGGCTTTGGCATCTCATTTATGGCCCGTACTTTCTCTGGATCTACTTTTAAGCCTTCAGATGTGAGCAGATGTCCAATATATGGCACTTCACTTTGTCTGAGTCTAAATTTGCCTGCGTTCAACTTGATATTTCTGTCTCTGCATCTGTCTAGGAACGATCTCAGTTTCCGATCATGGTCTTTATTAGCCATTTCCAGTGTTTCACCTTCCCCTGTTATTAGCACATCGTCTGCAATTATATGTATGCCTTGAAGTCCTTCTAATGCCTGGTTTAGTATTCTCTGAAAAACCTCAGGCGCTGGGCTAATTCCCATAGGCATTCTTAACCACCTGTATCTCCCGTAAGGCGTTGCAAACGTGGTGAGATAGCTTGATGGGTCATCCAACTGGACATGCCAGAAACCATTTTTTACATCACAGACCGTGAATACTCTTGCTTTTGACAGTGCAGGCAAAATGTCCTCGATTGTGGGCAACGGGAAGTGACTCCTCTTTAAGGCTTTGTTCAATGGTCTGGGGTCTATGCAAATTCTCAACTTGCCACTGGGTTTCTTTACGACAACCAGACTGCTTATCCAGTCAGTGCTTTGTTCTACGGGTGTGATTATACCTCGTTCTTGGAGATTGTTTAACTCCTCCTTTAGTGGTCCCATCATTGCGACTGGTACTCTCCGCTTAGGTAGTTTCACTGGCTCCACCCCCGACTCAATCTCTATCCTGTAACGACCCGGCAAACAACCATCACCTGTGAAAACATCTGTGAACTCAGTAGTTATTTGTTGCATTGCCCATTGTCCGCTTGTGTCGTCTCTGTCTGTCTTTGTCACAACATTGTCCACCACCAGGATATTCTCAGATTGCACTTTAACCAGTTTCATTCCCTGGACTGCTTTGCTTCCTAGTAATGGTACTGCAGAGTGTGCGTCAACGACCATAAACTCCAGTCTGTACAGCTTTTTGTTGCATGGATTTCTCAGTTTCAAATAGCATTTGCCAACTGGTTTTAATGTACTTTTGTTGTACATTACCAGTATCTGATCTGTTTTCTCCATTTGAACATCTGGATTCACATAATTTATGGGGATGATGTTACATGTTGCCCCACAGTCCAACTGAAATTTGACTAAGTTTTTCCCCAGCAACATACCTGCAAACAGTTGACAGGGCTGCCCATCCAGGCTTGTTGAGACTTTGTTCACAGATTCAGTTGTGATGCTCCAGATATCCTCGTATTGCTCACTGTCAGTTTCAGTTACTTTACTCACAACTTTTACATGTTCTCGTTTCGACTTGCACAATGCAGCAAAATGATTGGCTTTTCCACATTTCCTACATGTTTTTCCATACGCTGCACATTTTCGTTTATCTCTCTCGTGCGTCTTTCCACAAAAATGGCAAGTAATGTCAGGTTTTCGTTCATCCTTAAGTGTTTTGCGTGTCGGTACCTGTTTCAAAGCGTGAATTTCCTCCACTGCTTTTCCCTCGATGGTTTTGCTGTTCTCTCTTGACAACTCTGTAGCCCTGCATATCTGGACACATTTTTGCAGCGTCAAATTTTCCTCTCTCAACAGTCTCTCTCTCAGACTTGGACTATTCGTACCGCACACAATCCTATCGCGGATTAGGGAGTCCTTTATGTCACCAAAATTGCATGTGCTAGCGAGCATCTTCAGTTCCGTTACATACTTGTCAAATCCTTCATCCGTCCCTTGATTTCTCATAAAGAAACGATATCTCTCAACTGTTTCATTTAACTTAGGGTTGCAGTGTTGATCAAATGCTTCTGTTAATTGTTTGACAGTCATGTTCTCCGTTGATGAACCCACTAAAGTTTCACATAGCTCTCTGCCGGTTTCTCCTACCAGATAATAGAAAAGTTTCACCTTCGTGCCCTCTGACGCCTCTGTCATCGTCAGATCCAGATATAGCTGAAATTCCTCTTTCCACGACTTCCATGTCTTTGCTAGATTGGTCGAGTCCAGCATCAATATCGGCGGTGGTTTTAATCCGAGTGTGCCGTCCATTTTATCCGACGAGGCACGTGTGGGCGCTTCTGGGCTCGCGTCTTCGCTATCACGCTATTTTTCCCCAGCGAACTTCACACTGCGCGGTTAAGCACTGAAGCAAAACTCAAGTTCGCTGCCGGCAAAACTTAACACAACCGCTGCCACCATGTTTCACTCTCTTTTCATTCACTAGAGTGCAATAAATAAATCAGACCACTGCCATATGTCCGTTACTCTCTGTTTACTGAACAGCATTCACTTCCTACAAATGCATCATACAAAAGGGTCCGTACTGCAACATGAGTCAAACTAACAATCACATTGTTACAATATTGATAAATCTCAAAGTCACCGTGGGTTTGGGTGTACGCAAGGTGTACGCTGGAAATTTGGTGTACGCACTTTTGATAAATGAGGGCCAGTATATTTTACTCAATTTGTGTTTGAGAAGATTATGTGCGGAGAGGTTGAAATGTCCGTTTATGAAAATAGCCGCCCACATAGCCTCAGTATATTTTATTGCACGGTTTGTTGGTCACAACCTGTTGCATTGTTTGCATTTTTTTCATGTTCAAATTATAATATATTTCTCTGAAGAAAAATGTTTGTTTCAGTGTTGGTATTATATAACAATCTTTCTATTTAGTTTACTACTTGAACATTTTAGGACACATTGTCAGTAAATAAAATACACCTGTTTTCACTCGAAACCCTAGAAACGCCTAGAATAATGTTATAATAAATGGCTATAACTTGCTGAGGTTACATGTAGACAAAATTTCATCTGGAAGTGTAAAACAACCAAGTCTAACTTTCTAAAGGAACAATTCCACACTTCATGAAGTTCTGTTCGAGTTCACAGTAAAAATAACACATGCCGGTTTTCTTAAAAAATTATATTAATTTAAATCATTCTCAGAATAAATAAAAGTAAAATTGGAACATCTAATGAGCTAGATGGAAACTTCCGGTTCTCCTGTTTAAAATGATATATGGCACTTGATGCTAACTGCTAGTGAGAAAAACAAAGAAAAGTAGAGGCAGGTTGTGCGCCCTAAAAATGTTCTAGGTCTTTAAGAGATTTTTTTGCACCCTCACATTTTCAAATAGTTGTATCTCGAACAAATATTGTCCTGACACAACATATATCAATGGAAAGCCTATTTATTCAGCTTTCAGTTCATACATACATACTGATTTCAAAAAATTGACCCTTATGACTTGTTTTGTGGTCCAGGGTCACATATTGTAAAAAGGGGCTTTATAAAACCCCTTTAAAAATTGTATAATTTTCTTGTGTGCTCTTGCCATTTCCCCTTTTTTTATATTTCAATTTTTATTTAATTTTAGTTCTTCAACACAAACCTATGTTTATTACTATTTTTTTGTTTTGTTTACCAACTAATATTTATATTTCAGCTTTATGATATAGTTTTAGTGGTATCGGCCCATGCATATTGGTTAACCACAACAGTAAAATCCTTTCTAAAGTCTACTAATGACTGTTTGACAATATAGTCTCAGCACTGCATTAGTGTGAACAGATTATTATAGAGCACAACACAAACCCCCTAATTAAAACACAATGAGCGCATGGAGCGACTCCAAGCCTGTTGTGAGTCACTGACTCGCTAAACACATTTTTCACATCTTACAGCTTCAGTCACTTGTGCCCTGTGATTTCCACTAGAGGCCAGCATTTAATTCACATTTGGTCACCCTGAAGTTACACAGAGACGGGCCTCAATGCATCCAGACCGACATTTGAATCATGTAATAATACAGAGCTTTTATTAGACATCGTGCATTCGCTCAAGTCTCCTGTAGAATAAACAAGCATGTTGCCATGAGAACAAGCAGCAGAACTCACTGTGCACACACTCAAAGTGCCAATGAACGGGCAGCACAATGGAGTCGGGACCAAAAACACACAGGTATCAGTGCAAATCCAGATCAGACCAGCTCAGATGGATTTGATGGAAAAGTTTAACTGGTCATTGATAAAACTCTGGGTGACTCGGTGACACTTTGCAAATGCATTGATCTTAGAATCACATTTACAAAGCCATTTACAAATCAGACATTTTGCACTGTGAACTAACATGCACTAGCATTATATTCTTACTAGGTGGCATTAACAAAAATAGATGATTTAAAAAATATTGATCTTTGTAAGTTTATGTTAGCTAATGCATTAACTAATGAGGCCTTATTGCAAAGTGTTACCAATTAATTTGTTATGCTTTTTTAATGCAATAAATTGTAGAAGGAGCCATTCAAGCCAAAAAACATATATAAGGTCACATGTGAGAAATGCATAACAAAACTAACATCAACATATCATTCAAACCACTCATACATCCTGTTCCTATTCTGTTATGCATTGCATGAATGTAAAACTGCATAATGCAAAATCTTCACAAAAGTTATTAAACATATTGCAGTAACACCTGCATAATTATTGCTTATAAATTACATGTGTGGGTGTCAAACGAGTCCAGATATGACCGAACAATACTTATACGGCATTATTTAATCTTAGTTCATGTTAATCACAGCATTTATAATGTTAACATACAACTTCTAATGCATTAGTCAGTGGCGCATTGTGAAGTAACATGCACTTACATATTCTTACTAGGTGACATTAACAAAAATAGATGATTTAAAAATATTGCCTTTGTAAGTTTATGTTAGCTAATGCATTAACTAATGAGGCCTTATTGCAAAGTGTTACCAATTAATTTTGTATGCTTTTTTAATGCAATAAATTGTAGAAGCCAAAAAACATATACAAGGTCACCTGTGAGAAATGCATAACAAAACTGACATCAACATATCATTCAAACCACTCATACAGTCTATTTTAATTATGTTATGCATTGCAGGAATGTTAAACTGCAATATACAAAATCTTCACAAAAGTTATTAAGCATGTTACAGCAACTCCTGCTTAATTATTGCTTATAAATAACGCGTGTGGCTCTCAAACGAATCCAAATATGGTCTGTAAAAAGCGTGCCATGATGTAATGCTGCCAAACATTCACATGATGGAGGTTTTGTGGGGCAAAAGGGCAAAATGAGGCTGATCTACCCGCCCATGACAACCATCACCAACCCACACACAACAGCGGCAGCCGCGGCTCACAATCACAATCACATTCACTCAACATGAACCCAAACGCGCTTTAAACAGCCCAACTTCAGCAGAAAACTCACCGAGACCGACAGAGCGAGCCCGGTGATGACGTCACCGCGGCAGAAGTTCGACTGAACCGGTTTTATTTCATAAAGGTGTCACGGGGAGACTTTAACAGGTGAGTTTACCAACACTGAGCGAGTAAGGTGACGCTTAACTGACGTGCTTCACCAACAACTGTAAAGTTTGTTTCTCATTTAAAGTACAAACTTAATGAGATCAGTGAACTTCAAATTATTTTGCGCGAAGAGTTTTGATTCCCTCAGGGACGAACATGATTCGGGTTGTCATCAAAATGCGTTTATTTTACATTGTTAATTTCATTAGGCTATTTATAACGACGTAAGAAAATTAATCGTAATAAATATAATAACATGTATTGCAAACCGAACAACTTATACGAGGAAATCTTCCTTTTCACAGACTATGATGACGCGTTTTGACGGTTATCAACATAGTCCGGCAGAGTTTTTTTTTTTTTTTTTTTATACTTATTTTATGTTTTCATCTTTTAAATATGTTTAGCACTATACTTTTTATTATATTACCTTTTTGCATCGAATTACAACCGGTAAAATTGACGTCTGTCTCTTCTGACTGCCATTATCATTCTCTCAAAAAAAAAAACATTTCTTCCATTTTTTGAAAGTTGTGAAAATACTATTATAGAGTTTTTCTTTTTCTTTTTGAGCAATTGGAAACACACACACACACACACACACACACACACACACACACTATATATATATATATATATATATATATATATATATATATATAAATATATATATATATAAATATATATATATATACACACACCGGGTCAGGGTCAGTATTGTATAACATTAAAAATATGAATCTTATATTTACAATAATTTTTGAAGCAGTTTAGTTCAGCCCTACTATTTATCCAACTAGTCTTAACTTTGCTGCAGTTCCATTTACCTTACAAACAAGTACAATGATGGTACATACCATGGATGCGTTTTGACCTTCTGTGGTAAAATTTGTGTAAACTAAAAAGTAACTATTCCTTCCTACACTGTAAAAAAAAAAAAAAAGTACTTGTACTTGTCGTTTCTGGGTAAATGATTGATCCAGAAATTTCTGAGGTAAATTGTTTCTACTTCCAATTGTTTCCTGTGTACCTGATCTGACCTAAGAATGACCTATGTAACCTAATGTAAACAATGTTTTGACTTGGATAAAAGTGGTTATTTTCGATTCAGGCCACATTTTCTGGTCACCTGACCCTTAACTGTTGGACTATATTCATCAGGTGACTGAGATAAATCTGAAGGCTTGAGATGATGATTTATGTCGCCCCATCGGAGCAGTGACGGACATGAACGGGAAAGGCTGTAATCTGATGGTTTCTCCCGGCGGTATGGCTCAGGTACCTCAGCTGAGGATCCACATGGGTCACTCTTCTTCCCCATCACTCCATCCTGACTCCACAAGCTCGGCCCTAAGTCTCCGCCGGCAGGTGCTGACCAATGGGAAGATGGGCTTTCCGCAGTCGTCACGTCATCAAGCTCCGTCGCTTTCGCTCCCAGCATCCTCTTCCAAACAATCTGTTCGACCCAGCTGCATGGACAATGGTACAAAAGGTAATAAAACAAGAATAAACATATCAGGTTTATCCTGCTGTGTTCAATGGCTTGAAAGTATGAAAAACGTATCTCACAATTCAGCCTTTTATCTCATAATTGTGTTGAGGTCTTAATTGCAAGATATAAACTCATATTTCAAAGTTTGCACCTCTCAATTTGTTTTGTTGCCACAACCGAATAAAGGAAAAAGGTCATTGCAACTTTTCCCCCTCATATTTGCAAGTTTATATCTATTTATAACTCAATTGACAGTTTACATCTCGGAATTCTGATTTTTCATTTATTTTTTCCCCGCCATACAATTAAAAACATAATTGTGATTTCCTTGCACTTGCAGGTTTACATCCAGCAATTCTCTTATTTTTTGCGAATTTCTATCTTTTAATTACAGACTTAGTGGTATTTTATGTTTTTATCTTGCAGTAGTTTTTTGTTTCCACGACATAATAGTAATTTTAAAAAAGGTAATTGCAACTTTTTATTTCATCCCCCGCCCATATTTCCAAGTTTATATTTCGCTATTCCAAGTTATAAACTCTCAATTCACCCTTCGCCGCAAGTTTGATTGACAGCCGATCTGACCAATCACATCGCCATCTGCCGTTTTGTCCGAAAAAGCATTTAGTAGAGTTAGTAGTTTAATGTTGGTGGACTTGAACTTGAAAACGGTGTGTACTGACGTCTTTCCGCATTTGAAACAACATTTCTTCTAGTGTTCATTCATGTTTATTTGATGCTTATCAATGAGCTAGAAGGAAGAGATAATCGGTTCACAAGCAGTGAACAGCGCTACAGCGATCACAACATATTAAAGAGCCACAAAACCGTATTTATCGTTTAAATTTCTTAAAAAATGTCAAAATTTGAAAGTTGAGACTTTGTTTAATATCAAAAGTAACTTGCTCTGTCCTGTCTGTCAGCATCCTCTTTGCTTCGTGATCTATTTTCTCTATGTTGTCGGACATAGCAACAGTAACTAAAGGAGGACATCTCAGAAATCCGACTTTTTGAAATAATACGCCATGGAATAAAAAAAAAAAGGTAATTGTGACTTTTTTTCTTGCACTTGTGAGTCGTCACATCCAGCAATACTTTTTTGTTTTGTTTCCACCAAAGAATATTTCTACATTATATTTATATGTTTATATCGTTCAATTGCCAGATATAAACTCATAATTGAAAGTTTACATCTTGCAATTATTATTATTTTTTGCTCCCGCAACAGAATAAAAAAGATAATTGTGACTTTTACCTTACAATTCAGAATTATTTTCTCATATTTGCAAGTTTATATCTCACAATTGCAAGTTATAAACTCTTAATTGAGAGTTTACATTTAGCAATTCAGTTTTGTGTGTGTGTGTGTGTGTGTGTTTCACCATGGAATAAAAAGGCAATTGCAACACTTGTTAGTTTATATCTCACAATTCTGACTTTTTCCTCAGAACTGAATGGAGAAAGTCTAAATTGTGTGAAAAAAGTCAGGTTTTTTTTACCACAATTTACCTTTTCTTTTTTGTATTCTGTGGCAGAAATAGGCTTCCGCATGAAAGTGCAGCCGATGTTCATAATTTAAAAGGGACTTGTCAACAGTGTGGAGGAAATAGGCCGTATCTCCATCCCGGAGCTCGTACTGCGCAGCCCAGTGAGCCACAACACCAGACATGATGCTTTGAATTAGATAAGGGACAATCCAACATCCCCACACACATTTAAATAGCACTTCCAGCCCTTATTTCTTCTTGCACTGTCAGACAGAACAAAGCAACGACAGGCGTTTTCACTACAAGTGGACTTGAATCGCACTTAATCAGTTCAAGTCAACATGAAATCAAAATAAAACCCATATACTTTCTTAATTCACACTTCAGCTGTGCTCTGAAATTATCCACAAGGCCCGATATAGAGACATTTTCACTTTGATTAGCTGATGCGTGCTGTCATAATCATAAACCCGCCTTGTTATATTGAAAGATCACAAGTGCAGATGTAAATAAAAAAGATGAAATGCAGATGTAAATTCTGGTTCATATACTTCACGCTGTAGCTCCGACCATGTCTTCTTGCTCTCATATTTTTGATGATTAACCAAGCAGAAAGCTTGTACCTAAATGAGCCATGGAACCAAAGCAGAGAGAAACTCAGTAGTTAACAGAGCAGAAACGCTTCCCTGGATTTACAGGTCCGTTACAGGAACTCCATGACTATTCATTTGTTTCTGTTTGATAGAGAATGAAAACATCACACCTGAGGAGGAACGCTCCAGTAGTTTAAAAGATTAGTTCACTTCAAAATCTCCTGATAGTTTCCTCACCCCATCTCATCCCAGATGTTCATGTCTTTCTTTCTTTAGTGGAAAAGAAATGAAGTTTTTTGAGGAAAACATTCCAGGATTTGTCTCCTCATAATGGACTTCAATGGGAACCAACGGTTGAAGGTCCAAATCAGTGCAGTTTCAGAGGAAGAGCTTCAGAGACTCTGATGATCCCAGAGGAATAGAGTCTGATCCAGACTAACCATCACACATTATCAACACAAATACACATTTATACACTTTTTAACCCTCAGGTGGGATCTTGCGCTGCTTGCACATGATGTACTAGGCAGAAGTCCCACCCCCGTGTTTACAAAGCGCTCGAGTGAAGACTAAAGGCCTTTGCACACTGAGTCCGAAATTCACATGAGAAATTTTTGCACGTCAAAAAATAAATTCAACTCAGAGCCACCATACATATTCTTGTATCAAATATACTACAGATATTATTATATCACAGCTAGAAGTAGCACACCAAATCCCTGTAAACCGCATGTGTGTCTGTGTGTGTGTCTGTGTGTGTGTGTGTGTGTGTGGATCCATACCTTAGACATATACTGCCAGTCTCTGTTCAGGATCAATTGATGCACGGAAATTGGTGGTCTTCTATTTTTTTAATATGCGGCTCCATAATCGCTAGCAAAGCATCAGACTGAGCCACTGACACTAAAGTAAACTTTGAATCGGTCCAGATAATCCCACTTGATAAGGAAGCTGAAATCTCCTTCTCTACGCGATCGCAGGAGTGGATAGACACAATAATTTCTAGGGCTGTGTATTGCCAAGAATCTGGCGATACAGTACGTATCACGATACAGGGGTTACGTTACGATATATTGTAATATATTGTGATATTGTAAGAGAGGCAATATATTGCGATATTTCTTTTTTTTAATAAAAAATAATATAATTTAAAAGAATAAAGAACACAACCATATGCCTAAAACACAAGACAAAGTATTTTATTTAATTAATACAATATAATTACACCCCTAATAATTTCTCTTTCTTTTTCTCTTTTAAGAGAAGAGAAGAGAGAGGACAAAAAAATCATCCTCAATACTTGACGTAATTTTGTATTGTTTTGCGTTTTTTTCCCCTGTAACCCATTCATTAATATGCATCGGACTCAGTGTGCAAGTTCTCTGTGCGTGATTAATTTTTCGTATCACGAATGCGAAAAAAACACATGCAAAAATATCGGACTCGGTGTGCAAAGGCCTTAATACAAATGTCTTTTAGCAAAAAAAGTTACAACAATGTCGGACAATTTTGAAGTTTTTTTGGGAAAGGCCGTTACGGTACTTCCGCTTACGTCTAGCGTGACCTTTCCAACATGATTACGCAATCCGTGGTGCGTCGCAGCGCAAGATGAGCAATATAGGTTAAAAGTGTGTATAAATGTGTATTTGTGTTGATAATGTGTGATGGTTAGTCTGGATCAGACTCTATTCCTCTGGGATCATCAGAGTCTCTGAAGCTCTTCCTCTGAAACTGCACTGATTTGGACCTTCAACCGCTGGTTCATTTGAGGAGAAAAATCCTGGAATGTTTTCCTCAAAAAACGTCATTTCTTTTCGATTGAAGAAAGAAAGACATGAACGTCTGGGATGAGATGGAAATTATTATGAGATGGAAATTATCGGGAGACTTTTATTTTAAAGTGAACTAATCCTTGTTGAGTTTTCTTTACAAAAATAATACTAGGATTTTCATTGATAACTGGGAATAATGAATTTCTTTTTTCAATGCTTCCAATATTTTTACAAACCCTCAACCATCAGCCTGCTATATAATTATTTATGCAACATTTTAAAGACACCATGTAATCAAAATGGACAATTCATATTTTTTGCAGTGTTTATTCTAAATGATTTATTGGTGCGCCTCATTATTGTTTTAATAATCTTGAGTCAGAATAACTTCATCTCTTCTCTAAAGACGATGGGCGGGGCAACCTGTCACTCACATGAGATCCACCAATAGAAAACCACCACCATCCAATCAATTCCCCACAGATACGATCAAGCCCCGCCCCTACATTTGTTCTTGTTTGAGAAGCTTTCACTCAATATACAACATAATAGAGAAAAAAAGACCAGTGTGACTTCCCCCAATGCTGATTTTCCTACAGAATGTGCAAACTTTAATAGTATAAATTTGCAACGCATAAAAAAACAGCAGAGGCCATCATTATTAATGAGCCCTTAACATTACAAAATCTTGAAATATCTGCAGTCTTTATGTGTAACTTGCAAACGTAAGATGTTCTGGTGATGTTGCTTCTAATCTGCACAAGGAAAACAATAAAACAGTTTCTTCCACAAAGGTTGAATACGCAGTAACAAGGAAATATTCTCTGAACTTTATCTTAATGAGAGTTATGAGCAAACGTTCTTCCAGTAACATAAACAGAACGTTCGTTCAACGTTATCTATGTTTTCAAAATGTTAGCACAAAAACATTATTTACATCATTCATGGAATGTTTTTACCGTTTAGTTGGATGTTAGTCTAAAAGTAACAATGTTTACAAAACAAAAAAAACGTTTAAAACATTTAAAAAATTGGCATTTTGAATGTTCTGATAACTTAATGGAAATGTTAGTAAAAAAAATCCTCAAAACATGTTTTGTTAGCTGGGATATAATCAGGAAACATGTTCTGACAGACCAATTATTGTCCTTTATGCTGTACAAGGAAGGAAATAAGTATATCTCTGGGGCAGACCAGCCTCTGATCTCCTGAAAACGCAGAGCTTGATTATTAGTTCTCTGCTGGAGTCTTTTACTGCCAGTTTTTCCTGCTCTTTAATGGCAAGATTTTATTCAGACAGTCTGAACTTTAATATTACGTGACCATGCCGCAGGAGTTCAAGCTCTTTTGTACAACTCTTACAGTAGATTTTATATAATGCAGGAATGGATTATCTCCATTCAGTCTCGGGTCATAAATGTTTGATGAACATGAACGTGACTCTTTCCCAGGTTACTTGTCTTTGGGGATGAACAGAAACGTTTTTGGGCCGTATGGCAGTTCAAACCTGCAGGTGACGAGCAACGCCATGCTGGTCCACAGTCTGGGTCCAGTTTCTCCATCCGTCCCACAGACTTCAGCCCAAAACGCTTCACCTCATTCACTCGCTGTTCCCTTCACTGATGCCAGGTAAATAAACATCCTTCACCTTCTCATCAAACCTCCATATGACCAAATAGATCAATACGGTCATTATATTTCCCTCAAGCTCTCAAATCTACATATTCAAACTTGCCATTCATGTTGCAAAATACCAATGTCTGTCATCCACACCAAACCTTTGACCACTTCATCTGATGTTTTTTTCCATGAATAACAAGTTAATTTTAGTCAAAGCAATCATAGGCATGTGACGGTGTCAAATGATAATTGCTAAAGCTTTTATGACGGTATTAAATTACATTACAGACACTTAAGTGTTAAGTTTAACTTATTTCAAACAACAAAAAGAAATGCGAACACAAAATTGTTTAAATTAAACAAACAGCATAAAATAAACAGTAGAAAACGTAGAAATGTCTTTTTTGGTTGATCTAAATCCAGATGAAAATAGAAAAGACATATATATATATATACACACTCACCTAAAGGATTATTAGGAGCACCTGTTCAATTTCTCATTAATGCAATTATCTAATCAGCCAATCACATGGCAGTTGCTTCAGTGCATTTAGGGGTGTGGTCCTGGTCAAGACAATCTCCTGAACTCCAAACTGAATGTCAGAATGGGAAAGAAAGGTGATTTAAAGGGGGGGTGAAATGCTGTTTCATGCATACTGATCTTTTTACACTGTTAAAGACTTGGAATCCCATACTAAACATAGACAAAGTTTCAAAAGTTAAGGTGGACGTTTGATGGGAGTATTTCTTTGTCAAAAATACTACTTCCGGTTAGTCATAAGTTTCGGCAAGTTTTTTGAGATCATGCGTCCCCATTGACGTTAGTGGGGGCGGAATTTCCTTGTATGGGCCTTACGGACAATTCTACCGGAAGCGCGTGAGAGAGAGAGAGGGAGAGAGAGAGCAACAGCCTACGCCCATCAAAGCGCTGGCTTGTAGGATGCTAAACAGGTGATATAACCAGTAGCTACTGACTTACCCACTGATAGGCCGGCGGTCGATCTGTATTAGCACTTTCCTCACGCGACGGGCGAATCACTTTCCTCACTGAGCGACTCACTTTCCTCACGCGGCAGGCGAATCACTTTCCTCACTGAGCGAATCACTTTCCTCACAGAGCGAATCACTTTCCTCACGCGGCGGGCGAATCACTTTCCTCACTGAGCGAATCACTTTCCTCACAGAGCGACTCACTTTCCTCACGCGGCGGGCGAATCACTTTCCTCACTGAGCGAATCACTTTCCTCACAGAGCGAATCACTTTCCTCACGCGGCGGGCGAATCACTTTCCTCACTGAGCGAATCACTTTCCTCACAGAGCGAATCACTTTCCTCACGCGGCGGGCGAATCACTTTCCTCACAGAGCGACTCACTTTCCTCACGCGGCGGGCGAATCACTTTCCTCACAGAGCGAATCACTTTCCTCACAGAGCGAATCACTTTCCTCACTGAGCGAATCACTTTCCTCACAGAGCGAATCACTTTCCTCACTGAGCGAATCACTTTCCTCACAGAGCGACTCACTTTCCTCACTGCAGCGCGCTGCTGCACACGTCATTATTTAGCTCCGCTCACATGACACGCCCCCACCCGCTCGGCTTTTTTCGGAAAGACTCGGAACAGCGCATCTTTCTTATATAATTATAAAAAAAATAAAGACTTTTCGGAGATATGCAGGATGCAATGCTACTCTATAGGTACTCAAGATTGACATGACACTGACTGAAACTGAGTGTTTCACCCCCCCTTTAAGCAATTTTGAGTTGTTGGTGCCAGTTTTGAGCATGGTTTTGAGCATGGTTGTTGGTGCCAGACGGGCCAGTCTGAGTATTTCACAATCTGCTCAGTTACTGGGATTTTCACACACAACCATTTCTAGGCTTTTCAAAGAATGGTGTGAAAAGGGAAGAGCATCCAGTATGCAGCAGTCCTGTGGGAGAAAATGCCTTGTTGATGCTCGAGGTCAGAGGAGAATGGGCCGACTGATTCAAGCTGATAGAAGAGCAACTTTGACTGAAATAACCACTCGTTACAACCGAGGTATGCAGCAAAGCATTTGTGAAGCCACAACACACACAACCTTGAGGAGGATGGGCTACACCAGCAGAAGACCCCACCGGGTACCACTCATCTCCACTACAAATAGGAAAAACAGGCGACAATTTGCACATCACCACCAAAATTGGACAGTTGAAGACTGGAAAAATGTTGCCTGGTCCGATGAGTCTCGATTTCTGTGAGTCAGAATTTGGCGTAAACAGAATGAGATCCATTATGCCTTGTTACCACTTTGCAGGCTGGTGGTGGTGGTGTAATGGTGTGGGGGATGTTTTCTTGGCATACTTTAGGCCCCTTAGTGCCAATTGGGCATCGTTTAAATGCCACGGCCTACCTGAGCATTGTTTCTGATCATGTCCATCCCTTTATGACCACCATGTCCCCATCCTCTGATGGCTACTTCCAGCAGGATAATGCACCATGTTACAAAGCTCGAATCATTTCAGATTGGTTTCATAAACATGCCAATGAGTTGACTGAACTAAAATGGCCGCCACAGTCCCCAGATCTAATCCCAATAGAGCATCTTTGGGATGTGGTGGAACGGGAGCTTCGTGCCCTGGATGTGCATCCCACAAATCTCCATCAACTGCAAGATGCTCTCCTATCAATATGGGCCAACATTTCTAAAGAATGCTTTCAGCAGCTTGTATCAATGCCACGTAGAATTAAGGCAGTTCTGAAGGCGAAAGGGGGTCAAACAGTGTATTAGTATGGTGTTCGTAATAATTCTTTAGGTGAGTGTATATGATATACTGTATGTCTACACACAGACACACACACACACACACACACACACACACACACACACACACACACACTTGTAATAACATTAGAGAGTAAATGACAGCAGAACTGTAATTTGCACATGATCTATTGCAGATCTTTGCTGTCCAGAGAATCTTTAGCCTCGACCACCCTGAGCATTGCCGAGACGCAGTCGATCCGCAGCAGTAAGTTGGACTGGCCGTACGGTTACCGAGTTCTGCCTCCTGTGGGGCTTCAGCAGGCATCAGAAGCAGCTGATCTGGGTCTCGTTCCAGGGACCTCCATGTCCGAGTCCGTCTCCAACCCAACATCTCTTCCTCATTACCTCTTCAAGGAGGACGGGAGTCTCTCGGCCCGCTCCAAGAAGAGAGCCCTGTCCTTGTCTCCTCTCTCAGATGGCATCGGCCTCGACCTCAACTCCATCATTCGAACTTCGCCAACATCGCTTGTGGCGTATATCATCGGTTCCCGAAACTCTCCAGCCTCATGCCCGACTACTTCCCCTCTTCAGTCGGACGTTTGTGGACACTTGCTGGGCATCAGAGGAAGCTGCATCCCTCATCCCAACCCTGGGAAACAAAGTACAAATAAGAGTGTGTGTGTCCAGACTGACACCGAGAGTTTCCGCATGCAGCATTTGGAGGCAATGCCGCTAGAAGATCAATTCACCAATCTAGTGGTGGAGCACCAACTTCTACCTGGACAGGAGATCCAACACAAAAACACATCCAACATACAGCTTCAGTCGCCTTCAATACAACTCCAGTTTGCCGCAATACTCAGGACGCCAAGCCCGCCCAGAGGCCCTCCGCCACCCTATAGCGCCCATCAACACCTGCGAGGATCTCACGGCCAGAACCCAATGGTCCTTCCGTCAACTCTCTGCCCGATGCTAGAGGAAGATGAAGAGGAAGATTCAAGTGGAGGGCATGGCTGCCGCTGGCTGGACTGTGGTGCAGTTTACAGCCACCGAGAGGAGCTGGTCAAGCACATCGAGAAGGTCCACGTTGACCAGCGTAAGGGTGAGGACTTCACCTGTTTCTGGGCCGGATGTCCACGCAAACACAAGCCTTTCAACGCCCGCTACAAACTCCTCATCCACATGAGGGTCCACTCTGGGGAGAAGCCCAACAAATGCTCGGTGAGTCACAACAGTTTTTAAGATGCAGTCTGTCAAAAAACTCAGTGCAAACTAAAACAAACACAAAGCAAAAAAAAAAAACACAGTTATAGATTCTTTTGAAAAGTATAGAAAAAAGCACACACCAGACGTGTTCACAAGACTCTGCGGTCCAAGTCGAAGTCAAGTCTCAAGTCTTTAGGGCCCAAGTCAAGTCAAGTCTCAAGTCTTTAGGGTCCAAGTCAAGTCTCAAGTCTTTAGAGTCCAAGTCAAGTTAAGTCTTAATTCTTTAGGGTGCAGGTCAAGTCTCAAGTCTTTAGGGTCTAAGTCAAGTCTCAAGTCTTTAGAGTCCAAGTCAAGTCAAATAGAGTCGCAAGTCTTTAGGGTACAAGTCAAGTCTCAAGTTTTTAGGGTCCAAGTCAAGTATCAAGTATTTAGGGTCAAAGTCAAGTCTCAAATCTTTAGGGTCCAAGTCAAGTCTCAAGTCTTTAGGGTCCAAGTCAAGTCTCAAGTCTTTAGGGTCCAAGCCAAGTCTCAAGTGTTTAGGGTCCAAGTCAAGTCTCAAGTCTTTAGGGTTCAAGTCAAGTCAAGTATCAAGTCTTTAGGATCCAAGTCAAGTCTCAAGTCTTTAGGATCAATGTCAAGTCTCAAATCTTTAGAGTCCAAGTCAAGTTAAGTCTTTCGGGCGCAGGTCAAGTCTTTAGGGTCTAAGTCAAGTCTCAAGTCTTTAGAGTCCAAGTCAAGTTATTTCTCAACTCTTTAGGGTCCAAGTCAAGAGTCGCAAGTCTTTAGGGTACAAGTAAAGTCAAGTCTCAAGTGTTTAGGGTCCAATTCAAGTCAAGTCTCAAGTCTTTAGGGTCAAAGTCAAGTCAAGTCTCAAGCTTTTAGGGTCCAAGTCAAGTCTCAAGTCTTTAGGGTCCAAGTCAAGTCTCAAGTCTTTAGGGTCCAAGTCAAGTCTCAAGTCTTTAGGGCCCAAGTCAAGTCTCAAGTCTTTAGGGTCCAAGTCAAGTCTCAAGTCTTTAGGGTCCAAGTCAAGTCAAGTCAAGTCTCAAGTCTTTAGGGTCCAAGTCAAGTCTCAAGTCTTTAGGGCCCAAGTCAAGTCAAGTCTCAAGTCTTTAGGGTCCAAGTCAAGTCTCAAGTCTTTAGAGTCCAAGTCAAGTTAAGTCTTAAGTCTTTAGGGCGCAGGTCAAGTCTCAAGTCTTTAGGGTCTAAGTCAAGTCTCAAGTCTTTAGAGTCCAAGTCAAGTTATTTCTCAACTCTTTAGGGTCCAAGTCAAGTCTCAAGTCTTTAGGGTCCAAGTCAAGTTTCAAGTCTTTAGGGTCCAAGTCAAGTTTCAAGTCTTTAGGGTCCAAGTCAAGTAAAGTATTTAGGGTCCAAGTCAAGTCTCAAGTCTTTAGGGTCCAAGGAAGGCATGTCTCTTTAGCGTACAAGTCAATTCAAGTCTCTCTTCATCAAGTCAAGTCAAGTCTCAAGTCTTTTGGGTCCAAGTATCAAGTCTTTTGGGTCCAAGTCAAGTCAAGTCTCCAGTCTTTAGGGTCCAAGTATCAAGTCTTTTGGGTCCAAGTCAAGTCAAGTCTCAAGTCTTTAGGGTCCAAGTATCAAGTCTTTTGGGTCCAAGTCAAGTCAAGTCTCCAGTCTTTAGGGCCCAAGTCAAGTCTCCAGTCTTTAGGGCCCAAGTCAAGTCTCCAGTCTTTAGGGCCCAAGTCAAGTCTCCAGTCTTTAGGGCCCAAGTCAAGTCTCCAGTCTTTAGGGCCCAAGTCAAGTCTCAAGTCTTTAGGGTCCAAGTATCAAGTCTTTTGGGTCCAAGTCAAGTCAAGTCTCAAGTCTTTTGGGTCCAAGTCAAGTCAAGTCTCAAGTCTTTTGGGTCCAAGTCAAGTCTATGTTCTATTTTTAGCAATATTTTTTTCAGCTAGTTGTTATAATTAACAGTGTATTGAACTTTAAAAACAGATTACTTTTACTTTAAAATTGCATAATAAAGCACACAAAATAGTACTTAAATCATTACTATTAAATTCCATGTGTATTTTGAGCTATTCGAGTTGCCGTAGTTTGTTGTAGATCTCAAGCAATGCTGGATAATGTAGCCTTCCAGTGAGCGCCGATTTATTGTTTTTTTTTGTAAGGTAAGGCTTGACTATGTTGTTACTATTTGTTGCTTATTTATTTACCTGCAGTTTACTAATGGGTGATGAAGTCGTGTGCCTTTAGATGTGACACGCGCTCGATGGCTTGGTATTTTTAGAAATGTTTTGAGATATTCGCCGCTGCTGCACATATTTGTGAATGAATGAATAGTAAAAGGCGGCGTTTCGTGCTGTCATGTGGGGTAGTAAATAGAGAACGGAATCGGGGAATGCCGTGCCAAAAGACTTGCATTTTTTCCACAAGTCTCAGTCTTCAAGTCCATGTCCAGTCCAAGTCAAGTCTTGGGTCAGATGTTCGTGAGTCCACGCCAAGTCGCAAGTAATTTTTTTTGCAACTTAAATGCAACTCGAGTCCAAGTCGCAGACTCGAGTTTCCATCTCTGACATACACACAGCATTTTTTGTGAATTGTGGGGACTTTTCATAGGCATAATGCATTTTACACTGTACAAACTATACATTATATCCCCCTACACCGCCCCTAAACCTACCAATCACAGGCCATTTTTACATTTTCAAAAAAACATAATTTAGTGTGTTTACAAATCCATTTACATTGTGTAGACTGCTGGCTGGTCCCCACAATGTAATATAAACAAGCACACACACACTCTCTCTTCATCAGGGCTCCTGTTAGTGGGTGGGATATATTAGGCAGCAAGTGAACATTTTGTCCTCAAAGTTAATGTGTTAGAAGCAGGAGAAATGGGCAAGCATAAGGATTTGAGCGAGTTTGCCAAGGGCCAAATTATGAGGGCTAGACGACTGGGTCAGAGAATCTCCAAAACTGCAGCTCTTGTGGGCTGTTCCCGGTCTGCAGTGGTCAGTATCTATCAAAAGTGCTCCAAGGAAGAAACATTGGAGAACCGGCCACAGGGTCATGGGCGGCCAAGGCTCATTGATGCACGTGGGAAGCGAAGGCTGGCCCGTGGGGTCCGATCAAACAGACGAGCTACTGGAGCTAAAACTGCTCCAGAAGTTAATGCTGGTTCTGATAGAAAGCTGTCAGAATACACAGAGCAGCTCAGTTTGGTGTGTATGGGGCGGCATAGCCGTTGACCAGTCAGGGTGACCTCTGACCCCTGACCTCGCTGAAAGCACCAACAGTGGCACGTGAGCATCAGAACTGGACCACGGAGTAATGGAAGAACGTGGCCTGGTCTGTGGAATCACGTGGATGGCCGGGTGTGTGTGTGTGTGTGTGGCTTACCTGGGGAACACATGGCCCCAGGATGCACTATGGGAAGAAGGCGAGCCGGCGGAGGCAGTGTGATGCTTTGGCCAATGTTCTGCTGGGAAACCTTGGGTCCTCCATCCATGTGGATGTTCCTTTGACACGCTCCACCTACCTAAGCATTGCTGAGACCATGTTCAGCCTTTGATGGAAACGGTATTCTGGTGGCTGTGGCTCTTCCAGCAGGATAATGCTCCTGACACAAAGCACAAAGGCTTCAGGAATGGTTTGAGGAGCACCACAACCAGTTTGAGGCGTCGACTCTGCCTCCAGATTCCCCAGATCTCAATCCAATCGAGCATCTGTGGGATGAGCTGAACAAACAAGTCCGATCCATGGAGGCTCCACTTTGCAACTTACAGGATTTAAAGGATCTGCTGCTAACATCTTGGTGCCAGATACCACAGCACACCTTCAGGGGTCTAGTGGAGTCCATGCTTCGACGGGTCAGCAAAAGGGGGACCAACACAATATTAGAAAGGTTCTCATAATGTGTGTGTGTATATATATATATATATATATACACACACACACACACACACACACACATATAAACACACAAACATTATATATATATTTATATTTATACACAACGTTCAAAACAATCTATTTGCAGTTGAGTTTCCATTTATAACACAAAGCATGTTAGAACAAAAGGCTTCTTTAGGTAGGTATGTCTCTAAATTGAACTTTTAATATCATTAAAGAACCATTAAGGAACTTTCTTTATTTAGAGTAATTAAGAGAAGTGCACTTTATCAGATGCCTGTGTTTTAGAGCTCTAGCAGGATCTGATCATTGGGTAACGACACCCCCCAGTGGTTGCCATGGTGAAGCCGCAGCCTCCACCAGCTCTTGCGTTTCAACACTGCAGTGCTTCAGGGAGAAACTGGTGTTCTCTATTGTGAGATATATTGAGAAACTCTCAATACTCACATTAAGGCTTTAACCAGGAAAAAACCTCTGCATAGTTTAAACTCATTGTGTGCTGTTGCGGAGAGGCTGCATTACTCTTTATCTGTGAGTTTTTCTCCTCTCTTTTAACTCCAGCCATCAGCTAATTAGTGATTATTCTTGATAATTGACATGAGAGTTTGTGCAATTATGCAGTTATTAAAAAGGGACAAAAGACTCTCATTTAAGCTCTGGCAGAGATACGACTGCCTCCTGCCACACACTTCAGTCAAACGGACAGAGAGTTGGACGCAGTCAGAGACGCGCGGCACTCAGGGCTTCTATTAACACGATTTTCTTGCCTGCACTGTAAAAGTAACTTATAACATTGAAAATGTAAAAGCAATAGTTCAGACAAAAACTGAATCATTTACTCAGCCTTTTGTTGATATCTATCTATCTATCTATCTATCTATCTATCTATCTATCTATCTATCTATCTATCTATCTATCTATCTATCTATCTATCCGTCCGTCCGTCCGTCCGTCCGTCCGTCCGTCCGTCCGTTCGTCCGTCTATCTATTGTTCTATTGTTCTATCTATCCGCCCATCCATCCATCTGCCAGCCATCCGTTTAAATACTAAGTAAATACTTGTTGTTATAAGAATTTTGAGATGTTTGGACTAGAAACAGGACAAAAATACGTAAGAAAAGCTTATTTTGATTGGTTGATTTTTTGCCACGTTCATTTCATCAGGTTGAAACATAGACAGTCAAGAAGCGACCCCGTAGACAACGGCGGAAAATTAAGTCACTTAGAGGCACTCACTTCCTGATGGCGGAGCGAACTGCGCCGGCTCAGACTGAGCTTGAGGACGTAGATGTGACGTGAGCCTCCTGTCGGACAGCTGTAGGTCTTCTAGTAGTTGTGGAAAATGAAATCTGAATTACGTTGTTTTAATGTTTTGTCCCCTTGGTTTTGGCTCACTATGGGCTTCTCCTCATTCTTCTCCCTTGACTTCATCAGACTTTATGTCTCCACGCCCCCCCCGACTGTCTCAGAGACAGTAAAGATTGCCTGCGAGCGTCTCCTCAGGTCTATACGGTAATTTCTCTACTGTCCGAGAGTCGCGTTGGTTATGACGCAATCGTTAGCCTATTTTTACAAAAACAGTTTCTATGGGGCGATAGTGTAAGATACAAGGTAATGGAGCCTTTTATGCATTGTCGTGTTTCTTTAGAAATAAACAACGGACAAATGGGGGTGTTTTCAGGTAACAGTCTGTCTTCCCTTGCTTTCACTTCTTTTGGATTAACTCACTGGAGAAGAGAGACAGGTTGAAGTAGGCTACTTTGCTGTATATTTATTTAATTGTGAGCTTTTCCTAGTCAGTCCTCTTCGACCATATTAACAAAGACATCAGCAGTGTGGCAGCAATTTTAAAAAATAGAAAAAAGTGATCTGGCTTGTTTAATAAATAGCTCTTTTTTGTATTAAAGCGGACCTACCTTTTGTGTTTAAGAGTAAAAGCTTTAAGTTAGTAGTCCATTCGTGTCTCCTGTGTTCGATCAGAACGGAGCATCTGAAATTATAGTGTCTGTCAGTTATTATAATACATATGACAAAAACAATTGTCTGAATTATGTTGCATATTCCTCAAAAGTTCTTGTGATAATATCACTATTAATCAGGTCAAAAACTATTTAATATACTGCAAATAGCCTACTAGTTTTTTTAATGTTTATTTGTTATTAATTTAGGCAGACAACAAGGCTACCAAGAACTGTGCACAATGCATTGCTAATTCGGTTAAAGTTGTCTTTCCTAACTTAATTTTTAGTCGAAAATTTCAGGACTTCAGTCGACCAAGATTTTCTTTGGTTGATTACAGTGGTGCTCAATTGAAGTCGATAACATCTTTAGTCAGATAAGAAAACAAACTACAATGGAGAATTTTCCAGAAGCGTCTCAAACGATTGTGTCCCCAAACACCAACATTCCAACACGAGAGAACATGGCGGCGTTTATTGTCTTTCGCCTGACGCTCTGAGACAACACTCATTCATGATAGAGGGAAAAAATTGCAAAAGAATTTCATTATATACACTATATTGCCAAAAGTTTTGTGCCTCTATATGCACCTGAGCTTCCCATTGTTAATCCATGGTGTTTAATCTGGAGTCGGCCCACCCTCTCTAACAGCTCCAGCTCTTCTGGGAAGGCTTTCCTCAAGGTTTAGGAGTGTGTTTATGGGGATTTTTGCCCATTCTTCTAGAAGCTCATTTGTGAGGTCAGGCACTGATGTTGGACGAGAAGGCCTGGCTCTCAGTCTCCGCTCTAATTCATCCCAAAGCTGTTCTATCGGGTTGAGCTCAGGACTCTGTGCAGGCCAGTCAAGTTCCTCCACACCAAACTCCTCATCCATGTCTTTATGGAGCGACGCTGTCGTCATGCTGGGACAGGAAGGGGCCGTCCACAAACTGATCCCACAAAGTTGGGGGCATGAAATTGTCCAAAATGTCTTGTTGAAGCATTAAGAGTTCCTTTCAGTGGAACTAAGGGGCCAAGCCCAGCCCCTGAAAAACAACCCCACCCCATAATCTTCCCTTCACCAAACTTTACACTTGGCACAATGCAGTCAGGCAAGTCCCGTTCTCCTGGCAGCCATCAAACGCAGACTCGTCCATGTGATTGTCAGACTGAAGAGTGATTGGTCGCTCAGAGAACATGTCTCACTGCTCTAGAGTCCAGTGGCGGCTGCTTTACTTCACTGCATCCCACGCTTTGCATTGCTCTTGGTGATGTAAGGCTTGGATGAGCTGCTCGGCCATGGAAACCCATTCCATGAAGCTCTCTCCGCTGTTCTTGAGCTCATCTGAAGGCCACAGAAGTCTGGAGGTCTGGAGCTGTTGACTCTGCAGAAAGTTGGAGACTTCTGCGCACTGTGACCCTCAGCATGCGCTGACCCCGCTCTGGGATTTATCACTTCGTGGCTGAGTTGCTGTTGTTCCCAATGGCTTCCACTTTGTTCTAATCCCACTAACAGTTGAGCGTGGAATATTTAGTAGTGAGGAAATGTCAGGAATGGACTTATTGCACAGGTGTCAGCCTATCACGGCACCACGCTTGAGTTCACTGAGCTCCTGAGAGCGACCCGTTCTTTCACTAATGTGTGTAGAAGCGTCTGCAGGCCGAGAGCTGGAGTTATACACCTGTGGCCATGAAGAGACTGAACACCTGAACTCAGAGATCTGGAGGGGCGGCCCAATACTTCTGGCAATATAGTGTATACTCTGTAATTTGTGCTAAATGTAATATTCCAATTTCGTAATTTTTGGATGAAAACATAGCTTCTGACAATTAAAAGGTTACATTTTAGTGGTGCGTTGTTTTTAATATAACCACTCGTAAGGAAAACTTTAGAACTGACAATCATTGTGACCGTTGAAATACAGAGAATAATCATCAATAATCAAGATAATCATGAAAAACTATTTTACAGTGCATGCAAAACCCAGCATAATGCTAGACTGTTCCTGTAGATCGCTAGTGGCACAATCACTTTACAGTAGGAAAACTCTTCTGTGTTTCCTCTGATATTGTGTATTTTCTTCAGGAGTGTGTTATTAAGAGGTGAAATATTTATTTGCCTTCACTGATCCAAGTTTATCAATCATTAATCGCGCACAAATACCTGTGGTCAACCTTTAGCTCCGCACACTTACTCATTACCAAAAGCCTTTGCTGTTGCTATGGCACCGGGAACAGTTGGATGGTTTTCCAGTGTTCGTTAGCAAACGGCAGAACTAGGCACAGATACTAAAGTGATTGCTGTGTCCACACAGTGCTGTGTTTTCTGCTGACGCTCCAGAGAGCTGAACTCTGGCCCTCAGCAGTGTCTGGAGGAAGAGCTGGACGAGTCTCTGGATAAACAGACACAGAGTCACTGCAGCGTAATCACAGATCTACAGCACAATCACGGGCCTGTCCCAGCATGCTCAGCATCATCCATACATACATCCGTCTGTCTGTCTGTTATCCATCCATACATCATCCATCTGTCTGTCTGTTATCCATCCATGCATTCATCCATCTGTCTGTCTGTCTATCCATCCATACATCTATCTATCTGTCTGTTATCCATCCATACATCCATCCATCTGTCTGTCTGTTATCCATCCATACATTCATCCATCTGTCTGTCTGTTATCCATCCATCCATCTATCTGTCTGTTATCCATCCATACATCCATCCATCTGTCTGTCTGTTATCCATCCATGCATTCATCCATCTGTCTGTCTGTCTATCCATCCATACATCTATCTATCTGTCTGTTATCCATCCATACATCCATACATCTGTCTGTCTGTCTATCCATCCATACATCCATCTGTCTGTCTGTCTGTCTGTCATCCATCCATCTGTCTGTCTGTCTGTCTGTCTGTCATCCATCCATCTGTCTGTCTGTCTGTCTGTCATCCATCCATCTGTCTGTTATCCATCCATCCATCCATCCATCCATCCATCCATCCATCCATCTGTCTGTTATCCATCCATACACCCACCCATCCATCCATCTGTCTGTTATCCATCCATACATCCACCCATCTGTCTGTCTGTTTTCCATCCATACACCCACCCATCCATCCATCTGTCTGTTATCCATCCATACATCCACCCATCTGTCTGTTTTCCATCCATACATCCACCCATCTGTCTGTCTGTTTTCCATCCATACATCCATCCATCTGTCTGTCTGTCTGTTATCCATCCATACATCCATCCATCTATCTGTCTGTCTATTATTCATCCATACATCCATACATCCATCTGTCTGTCTGTCTGTTATCCATCCATACAGCCATCCATCCGTCTGTCTGTCTGTCTGTCTGTCTGTCTGTTATCCATCCATACATCCATCCATCTGTCTGTCTGTCATCCATCTGTCTGTCTATCCATCCATCCATCCATCTGTCTGTCTGTTATCCATCCATCCATCCATCCATCTGTCTGTTATCCATCCATCCATCCATACATACATACATCTGTCTGTTATCCATCCATACATCCATCCATACATCCATCTGTCTGTTATCCATCCATCCATCCATCCATCCATCTGTCTGTTATCCATCCATCCATCCATACATCCATCTGTTTGTTATCCATCCATACATCCATACGTCTGTGTCTGTTATCCATCCATCCATACATCCGTTTGTTATCCATCCATCCATACATACATACATCTGTTTGTTATCCATCCATCCATACATACATACATCTGTTTGTTATCCATCCATACATCCATCTGTCTGTCTGTTATCCATTCATCCATCCATACATCCATCCATCTGTCTGTATGTTATCCATCCATACATCCATCCATCCATCTGTCTGTTATCTATCCATACATCCATCTGTCTGTTATCCATACATACATCCATACATCTGTCTGTTATCCATTCATACATCCATCCATCTGTCTGTTATCCATACATACATACATCCATGTGTCTGTTATCCATCCATACATACATACATCTGTTTGTTATCCATACATCCATCCATACACATCTGTTTGTTATCCATACATCCATCTGTCTGTCTGTCTGTTATCCATTCATCCATCCATACATCCATCCATCTGTCTGTATGTTATCCATCCATCCATCCATCCATCCATCCATCCATCCATCTGTCTGTCTGTTATCCATCCATACATCCATCCATCCATCTGTCTGTTATCTATCCATCCATCTGTCTGTTATCCATCCATACATACATCCATCTGTCTATTATCCATCCATCCGTACATACATCCATCTGTCTGTTATCCATACATACATACATCCATCTGTCTGTTATCCATTCATACATCCATCCATCTGTCTGTTATCCATACATACATACATCCATCTGTCTGTTATCCATCCATACATCCATCCATCTGTCTGTCTGTCTGTTATCCATACATACATCCATACATCTGTCTGTTATCCATTCATACATCCATCCATCTGTCTGTTATCCATACATACATACATCCATGTGTCTGTTATCCATCCATACATACATACATCTGTTTGTTATCCATCCATACATACATCCATCTGTTTGTTATCCATCCATACATACATACATCTGTTTGTTATCCATCCATCCATCCATACACATCTGTTTGTTATCCATACATCCATCCATCCATCTGTCTGTTATCCATTCATACATCCATCCATCTGTCTGTTATCCATACATACATACATCCATCTGTCTGTTATCCATCCATACATCCATACATCCATCTGTCTGTATGTTATCCATCCATCCATCTGTCTGTCTGTTATCCATCCATACATCCATCCATCTGTCTGTTATCCATCCATACATACATCCATCTGTCTGTTATCCATCCATCCGTACATACATCCATCTGTCTGTTATTCATACATACATACATCCATCTGTCTGTTATCCATCCATACATCCATCCATCTGTCTGTCTGTCTGTTATCCATACATACATCCATACATCTGTCTGTTATCCATTCATACATCCATCCATCTGTCTGTTATCCATACATACATACATCCATGTGTCTGTTATCCATCCATACATACATACATCTGTTTGTTATCCATCCATACATACATACATCTGTTTGTTATCCATCCATCCATCCATACACATCTGTTTGTTATCCATACATCCATCCATCCATCTGTCTGTTATCCATTCATACATCCATCCATCTGTCTGTTATCCATACATACATACATCCATCTGTCTGTTATCCATCCATACATCCATACATCCATCTGTCTGTATGTTATCCATCCATCCATCTGTCTGTCTGTTATCCATCCATACATCCATCCATCTGTCTGTTATCCATCCATACATACATCCATCTGTCTGTTATCCATCCATCCGTACATACATCCATCTGTCTGTTATTCATACATACATACATCCATCTGTTTGTTATCCATCCATACATACATACATCTGTTTGTTATCCATCCATCCATCCATACACATCTGTTTGTTATCCATACATCCATCCATCCATCTGTCTGTTATCCATTCATACATCCATCCATCTGTCTGTTATCCATACATACATACATCCATCTGTCTGTTATCCATCCATACATCCATACATCCATCTGTCTGTATGTTATCCATCCATCCATCTGTCTGTCTGTTATCCATCCATCCATCTGTCTGTCTGTTATCCATCCATACATCCATCCATCTGTCTGTTATCCATCCATACATACATCCATCTGTCTGTTATCCATCCATCCGTACATACATCCATCTGTCTGTTATTCATACATACATACATCCATCTGTCTGTTATCCATACATACATACATACATCTGTCTGTTATCCCTCCATACATCCATCCATCTGTCTGTCTGTTATCCATACATCTATCCATCCATCCATCCATCCATCTGTCTGTTATCCCTCCATACATCCATCCATCTGTCTGTCTGTTATCCATCCATCTGTCTGTTATCCATTCATACATCCATCCATCTGTCTGTTATCCATACACACATACATCCATCTGTCTGTTATCCATCCATACATCCATCTATCTGTCTGTCTGTTATCCATCCATCTGTCTGTTATCCCTCCATACATCCATCCATCTGTCTGTCTGTTATCCATCCATCTGTCTGTTATCCATTCATACATCCATCCATCTGTCTGTTATCCATACATACATACATCCATCTGTCTGTTATCCATCCATACATCCATCTATCTGTCTGTCTGTTGTCCATCCATACATCTGTCTGTCTGTTATTCACCCATACATCCATCTGTCTGTTATCCATCCATCCATCCATCCATCCATCCATCCATCCATCCATCCATCCATCATCCTTCCTTTAATCAGTTAATCAATCAATCCACCTATAATAGATCTATCTACCTGTCATCCATTCTTCTATCAATCAATCCATCCATCCATCCATCCATCCATCCTTCTGTCTGTCTGTCTGTCTGTCTGTCTG
>NC_090194.1:37391448-37488948 GCF_024679245.1 Pseudorasbora parva
ACTGTACATTCATCGCCTTTTGATTTCAAAACAAAGCTTCGAACCGTTATGAATCAGTGGATCGATTCATGATTCGGCTCGTGTGTCAAACTCATAGACTGTAAAAAAATATGGCCGTAGTGTCCGTGACGTCACCCATAGGATTCTGTTAAGCCGTTCTGAAGCTTAAAGTAGAGTCGAGCTGGGCGTCGCCATCTTGTGAGCGAGTCACGCCTGGATAACAGAAAATGGGCAAAAAGGCGGGATGTGGGCGGAGCTTAGGTGACGCAATGACTATAGACGGCAGATAAATGGCTATCCACCTGTAACCACGCCCTTAATTATGCAGAACTTTAAGGCTTTATAAAACGTAAACTAATGAGTTATAAAAAAAAATCACCCCCCTCACAGTCGTCATGAAGGTCAAAATTAGCCGTATAGACCAAAACCACAATTTGTACCAGTTTGTAAACATGTTTTTTTATGCTTTAAAGTTGGGAATTTTAACATGAGCTCAATGAGATTCTGCTCCTTCTGGAGCCGCTCTAGTGGCCAGTGGAGGAACTGCAGTTTACATTACTGCAGTATCGGCTTCAGGAGAGATCGCGGGAGGAGCCGCTTGGTCAAACTGCTGAAGTCACGTGACTTTGGCGATTCGAATCATGAATCGACTCACTGATTCATAACGGTTCGAATCTTTGTTTTGAAATCGGCAATCACTATATAGGTCGTTATTTAGTCTCATAGAGGTCTGACGACACAATTTACACTTTTGGCTGAACTAACCCTTTAAGAAACAAAACGATTGAACCATGCAGTGTAAACGGTGTTAATCTATAGTAAAGTGTAATTTATTCCAGTGATCAAAGCTGAATTTTCAGCATCAGTGTTGAAAATGTTGAAAACATTAAATTGATCAAAAGTGACAGTGAAGACATTTATAAAGTTACAAAAGATTATATTTCAGATAAATGCTGTTCTTTGAACTTTCTATTCATCAAAGAATCCTGAAGAATAAAATGCATCAGTTTCCACAGAAATATGATCAGTGATAATAATCATAAGTGTGTTGATCATCAGATCCTCATCTGAGAATGATTAGTGAAGGATCATGTGACTCTGAAGACTGGAGTAATGATAATTATGATCACAGGAATAAATCACACTTTACTATATATTCACACAGAGAACTGATGATTTACACTGGAGGAATATTACACTGCTTTGCTGGAGTTATGATCTAAAGTCTGAACTATTTTTATGGTGTTTTTTGTACTTTTGTTTTTTTTGGGAGTTGTGTGTTTGTGATGAAATATGTAGCATTTGTCAAGAAGGGTGTTGGTAACGAAGTCTCTGAACTTGTAACTTGTTAGAAGGCTTTTGTAGGAGCCGTTCATTATCACAGGAACAAAATAAAGGTCACGTCACCATAGATACAGATTCCTCAGGTAGACGTTTCTGGGAGAGAAAATAGCGCAACGCGTCAACCTGCGCATGTAGGATCTGTCCAGTCTGTGTACGCTTGGCTCATTCTCACCAATGATTATTAAGAATTACGCAGAATATATTCTTAGAGACGCTAAATATAATCACGGTGACCTGCAGGTCAAGAGCGCCAAACACTGGGATATTTTCGGCTGTGGTATTAAACCATATGCTTATGATTAATTACTGTACATTCAGCTCAGTTAGCAGCAGATTATGTGCCAATTATCCAAGCCATTATCTATTGATGTGCCTTAATAACATTTGGAAAGTGAATGGAGTTAAGTCAGCATGAAATCAAAATATACTTTATTGGCCTTATTGTGAACATTATTCCAGATGTTGTTCGGAGTGCACGTTATTCCAGATGTTGTTGTTCGGAGTGCACTTTATTCCAGATGTTGTTGTTCGGAGTGCACTTTATTCCAGATGTTGTTCCAAGTGCACACTATTCCATATGTTGTTCAGAGTGCACACTATTCCAGATGTTGTTGTTCCAAGTGCACGTTATTCCAGAAGTTGTTCCAAGTGCACATTATTCCAGATGTTGTTCCAAGTGCACATTATTCCAGATGTTGTTCCAAGTGCACATTATTCCAGATGTTGTTCCAAGTGCACGTAATTCCAGATGTTGTTGTTCGGAGTGCACTTTATTCCAGATGTTGTTGTTCGGAGTGCACTTTATTCCAGATGTTGTTCCAAGTGCACACTATTCCATATGTTGTTCAGAGTGCACACTATTCCAGATGTTGTTGTTCCAAGTGCACGTTATTCCAGAAGTTGTTCCAAGTGCACATTATTCCAGATGTTGTTCCAAGTGCACACTATTCCATATGTTGTTCAGAGTGCACACTATTCCAGATGTTGTTGTTCCAAGTGCACGTTATTCCAGATGTTGTTCCAAGTGCACATTATTCCAGATGTTGTTCCAAGTGCACGTAATTCCAGATGTTGTTCTAAGTACACGTTATTCCAGATGTTGTTCAAAGTGCACGTTATTCCAGACGTTGTTCCAAGTGCACGTAATTCCAGATGTTGTTCTAAGTACACGTTATTCCAGATGTTGTTCCAAGTGCACGTTATTCCAGATGTTGTTCCAAGTACACGTTATTCCAGATGTTGTTCCAAGTGCACGTTATTCCAGATGTTGTTCCAAGTGCATGTTATTCCAGATGTTGTTCCAACTGCACATTATTCCAGATGTTGTTCCAAGTGCACACTATTCCAGATGCTGTTCCAAGTGCACGTAATTCCAGATGTTGTTCCAAGTGCACGTTATTCCAAATGTTGTTCCAAGTGCACATTATTCCAGATGTTGTTCCAAGTGCACATTATTCCAGATGTTGTTCCAAGTGCACGTAATTCCAGATGTTGTTCTAAGTACACGTTATTCCAGATGTTGTTCCAAGTGCACGTTATTCCAGATGTTGTTCCAAGTGCACACTATTCCAGATGTTGTTCCAAGTGCACACTATTTCAGATGTTGTTCCAAGTGCACATTATTCCAGATGTTGTTCCAAGTGCACGTTATTCCAGATGTTGTTCAAAATGCACGTTATTCCAGATGTTGTTCCAAGAGCACATTATTCCAGATGTGGTTCAAAGTGCACACATGTTGTGACACGTTCCAGATGTTGTTCCAAGTGCACACTATTCCAGATGTTGTTCCAAGTGCACATTATTCCAGATGTTGTTCCAAGTGCACATTATTCCAGATGTTGTTGTTCCAAATGCACGTTATTCCAGATGTTGTTCAAAGTGCACGTTATTCCAGATGTTGTTCTAAGTGCACACTATTCCAGATGTTGTTCCAAGTGCACATTATTCCAGATGTTGTTGTTCCAAATGCACGTTATTCCAGATGTTGTTCAAAGTGCACGTTATTCCAGATGTTGTTCTAAGTGCACACTATTCCAGATGTTGTTCTAAGTGCACACTATTCCAGATGTTGTTGTTCCAAATGCACGTTATTCCAGATGTTGTTCAAAGTGCACGTTATTCCAGATGTTGTTCCAAGTGCACACTATTCCAGATGTTGTTCCAAGTGCACATTATTCCAGATGTTGTTGTTCCAAATGCACGTTATTCCAGATGTTGTTCAAAGTGCACGTTATTCCAGATGTTGTTCTAAGTGCACACTATTCCAGATGTTGTTCTAAGTGCACACTATTCCAGATGTTGTTCAAAGTGCACATTATTCCAGATGTTGTTCCAAGTGCACGTTATTCCAGATGTTGTTCTAAGTGCACACTATTCCAGATGTTGTTCAAAGTGCACATTATTCCAGATGTTGTTCCAAGTGCACGTTATTCCAGATGTTGTTCTAAGTGCACACTATTCCAGATGTTGTTCCAAGTGCACGTTATTCCAGATGTTGTTCTAAGTCAGGGGTGGGCAACAGTTTTAGTCTGAGGGCCACAGTTACTTTGGCAAAGTAAACGAAGGGCCACACAGGACAATTGCAGTTAAACATAGCTACATGATTAAATCGTACAAAATTATTAAATGCAGATATGTATAAGGCTACAGTTACTTTGACTTATAGAATATAACGTTATAACTGTTATTCCCTAGTGGCTGTGACCTCTTTCAGCATAACAAAAACACAACAAAATGACCAAAAAAGGTGCCCTAGAATGAGTTGAAACAATATGTTAAACTGTTTAATATCTACATAAAGCAGGGGTGGGCAACAGTTTTAGTCTGAGAGCCACAGTTACTTTGGCAAAGTAAACTTTGGCAAAGTCGTCTTTCCTGTGGCTCAATGAGTAGAGCATGGCGCTAGCAACGCCAAGGTCATGGGTTCGATTCCCAGGGAATGCAAGAATTGACAAAAATGTAAAATGTGTACCTTGAATGCAATGTAAGTCGCTTTGGATAAAAGCGTCTGCCAAATGCATAAATGTAAATGTAAACGGAGGGCCACACAGGACAATTGCAGTTAGACATAGCTACATGATTAAATCGTACAAAATTATTAAATGCAGATATGTATAAGGCTACAGTGACTTTTGCCAGCCTAATTCAAGGCCTGATAAATATTTTTTGCTAGGTCTGTCTGACATAGACTACTTTAAGGTTACAATAACTGGATTTACTACACTACCCCCTGCATATTTTTCAACTCTCATTCTAACCAGCTGTTGCTATTCAAGATCGAAAACTATTAACAAAACTGCAAATGTATGTATGCAGATCACATTAACATACAGACATACAGGCAATCTGGCTTGGAATTATCAAATTTAATTGGGGATACCTTCATCACTAAATGAAAAAAAAAAACATATTCAGCTTATTTCACTTGTTATTATTCCTTTATTGTAATTTCTTTTTTTTTTAACAAATGTTGTTTAAAACTTTTATGAAATGGAACACAATTTAACTGCAGGTCAACTTCATCACACGTATGCTTGCTTAAGGTTTAAAGAACAACATGGAATGGTTCTATGCGTCTCACAAAATTTTAATTTGATTTAGCTGTATCATCATCCCCACGTGAAATTGTTAAGGGGCTTAACTTTATACCATCAATGATCAATACACACTGATAACTATCTTAATAAAAAGATAAGCCAGCGTCCTTTATTATGCATACAGTCTTGTTCAAAATAATAGCAGTACAATGTGACTAACCAGAATAATCAAGGTTTTTAGTATATTTTTTATTGCTATGTGGCAAACAAGTTACCAGTAGGTTCAGTAGATTCTCAGAAAACAAATGAGACCCAGCATTCATGATATGCACGCTCTTAAGGCTGTGCAATTGGGCAATTAGTTGAATTAGTTGAAAGGGGTGTGTTCAAAAAAATAGCAGTGTGGCATTCAATCACTGAGGTCATCAATTTTGTGAAGAAACAGGTGTGAATCAGGTGGCCCCTATTTAAGGATGAAGCCAACACTTGTTGAACATGCATTTGAAAGCTGAGGAAAATGGGTCGTTCAAGACATTGTTCAGAAGAACAGCGTACTTTGATTAAAAAGTTGATTAGAGAGGGGAAAACCTATAAAGAGGTGCAAAAAATGATAGGCTGTTCAGCTAAAATGATCTCCAATGCCTTAAAATGGAGAGCAAAACCAGAGAGACGTGGAAGAAAACGGAAGACAACCATCAAAATGGATAGAAGAATAACCAGAATGGCAAAGGCTCAGCCAATGATCACCTCCAGGATGATCAAAGACAGTCTGGAGTTACCTGTAAGTACTGTGACAGTTAGAAGACGTCTGTGTGAAGCTAATCTATTTTCAAGAATCCCCCGCAAAGTCCCTCTGTTAAAAAAAAGGCACGTGCAGAAGAGGTTACAATTTGCCAAAGAACACATCAACTGGCCTAAAGAGAAATGGAGGAACATTTTGTGGACTGATGAGAGTAAAATTGTTCTTTTTGGGTCCAAGGGCCACAGGCAGTTTGTGAGACGACCCCCAAACTCTGAATTCAAGCCACAGTACACAGTGAAGACAGTGAAGCATGGAGGTGCAAGCATCATGATATGGGCATGTTTCTCCTACTATGGTGTTGGGCCTATTTATCGCATACCAGGGATCATGGATCCGTTTGCATATGTTAAAATACTTGAAGAGGTCATGTTGCCCTATGCTGAAGAGGACATGCCCTTGAAACGGTTGTTTCAACAAGACAATGACCCAAAACACACTAGTAAACGGGCAAAGTCTTGGTTCCAAACCAACAAAATTAATGTTATGGAGTGGCCAGCCCAATCTCCAGACCTTAATCCAATTGAGAACTTGTGGGGTGATATCAAAAATGCTGTTTCTGAAGCAAAACCAAGAAATGTGAATGAATTGTGGAATGTTGTTAAAGAATCATGGAGTGGAATAACAGCTGAGAGGTGCCACAAGTTGGTTGACTCCATGCCACACAGATGTCAAGCAGTTTTAAAAAACTGTGGTCATACAACTAAATATTAGTTTAGTGATTCACAGGATTGCTAAATCCCAGAAAAAAAAAATGTTTGTACAAAATAGTTTTGAGTTTGTACAGTCAAAGGTAGACACTGCTATTTTTTTGAACACACCCCTTTCAACTAATTGCCCAATTGCACAGCCTTAAGAGCGTGCATATCATGAATGCTGGGTCTCATTTGTTTTCTGAGAATCTACTGAACCTACTGGTAACTTGTTTGCCACGTAGCAATAAAAAATATACTAAAAACCTTGATTATTCTGGTTAGTCACATTGTACTGCTATTATTTTGAACAAGACTGTATATTAATCCTTTCACGCTTAATTTTATTATTCTAACTGACTCCCGAGTGAGTTTTTTCAAGGCAATTCCTAGTTTAGATTGTTCCCCCTTAATGTTTCCATGGCAATGTGTCATATTTGTCACGTGACACCGCACCGACAATAACACTGTGTTGCAGATGCATCGCTTTTATTCCCAGAGAATCCGGGTCATCAGTTTCTCCTGAAATACATGCAAGAAAGTGGCCAATAAACTGTGACAAGAATAGAGTTAAATTCCACTATGTTTGTTTGATATAATATTACTTTCGGAAAAAATATATTTGAATAGATTCTTATTGCTGCTTCCACAGCCATCAGTGTGTATTTTACTCCAAATGTATTGTTTTACTCGTGCTTATGTGTATTGAAATGTCTGAAACCTAAAATAAACATGAGTGTGAAAAAAAACTGCATAGTTGTGATATATGACAGCGCTGAGGCTGAGCTTGTCCGTCTCTGGCTCAGTGCCAACCAACGAGCCAAAGCACAGTTTGAATCCGGCATGCGACAACACTGAACATTCTAAATACCATGCGGGACCGTACTCTCAGGGGCACAAAAGTAAAAATCCCATATATGCGATAGCAATCAACAGCTTAAACGTTTAATTAGTAATCCTGAGTACAAAAATTCAACTTTCAACCAAATTGCCAGCACAGAGCACATCGCGGGGGCCGGATTGAAGCACTATGCGGGCCGGATCCGGCCCCCGGGCCGTATATTGCCCATGTATGTTCTAAGTGCACACTATTCCAGATGTTGTTCTAAGTGCACACTATTCCAGATGTTGTTCCAAGAACACATTATTCCAGATGTTGTTCAAAGTGCACACATGTTGCGACATGTTCCAGATGTTGTTCCAAGTGCACACTATTCCAGATATTGTTCCAAGTGCACATTATTCCAGATGTTGTTGTTCCAAATGCACGTTATTCCAGATGTTGTTCTAAGTGCACACTATTCCAGATGTTGTTGTTCGGAGTGCACGTTATTCCAGATGTTGTTGTTCGGAGTGCACTTTATTCCAGATGTTGTTGTTCGGAGTGCACGTTATTCCAGATGTTGTCGTTCAGAGTGCACACTATTCCAGATGTTGTTCCAAGTGCACATTATTCCAGATGTTGTTGTTCCAAATGTATGTTATTCCAGATGTTGTTCTAAGTGCACACTATTCCAGATGTTGTTCAGAGTGCACACTATTCCAGATGTTGTTCCAAGTGCACGTTATTCCAGAAGTTGTTCCAAGTGCACATTATTCCAGATGTTGTTGTTCCAAGTGCACATTATTCCAGATGTTGTTCCAAGTGCACATTATTCCAGATGTTGTTCCAAGTGCACGTAATTCCACATGTTGTTCTAAGTGCACGTTATTCCAGATGTTGTTTAAAGTGCACATTATTCCAGATGTTGTTCCAAGAGCACATTATTCCAGATGTTGTTCAAAGTGCACATTATTCCAGATCTTGTTCAAAGTGCACGTTATTCCAGATGTTGTTCCAAGTGCACACTATTCCAGATGTTGTTCCAAGTGCACACTATTCCAGATGTTGTTCCAAGTGCACACTATTCCAGATGTTGTTCAAAGTGCACACTATTCCAGATCTTGTTCAAAGTGCACGTTATTCCAGATGTTGTTCCAAGTGCACACTATTCCAGATGTTGTTCAAAGTGCACACTATTCCAGATCTTGTTCAAAGTGCACATTATTCAAGATGTTGTTCCAAGTGCATGTTATTCCAGATGTTGTTCAAAGTGCACACTATTCCAGATGTTGTTCAAAGTGCATGTTATTCCAGATGTTGTTCCAAGTGCACACTATTCCAGATGTTGTTCCAAGTGCACATTATTCCAGATGTTGTTCCAAGTGCACATTATTCCAGATGTTGTTCCAAATGCACGTTATTCCAGATGTTGTTCAAAGTGCACGTTATTCCAGATGTTGTTCAAAGTGCACATTATTCAAGATGTTGTTCCAAGTGCACACTATTCCAGATGTTGTTCCAAGTGCACATTATTCCAGATGTTGTTCCAAGTGCACATTATTCCAGATGTTGTTCCAAATGCACATTATTCCAGATGTTGTTCCAAATGCACGTTATTCCAGATGTTGTTCAAAGTGCACGTTATTCCAGATGTTGTTCCAAGTGCACACTATTCCAGATGTTGTTCAAAGTGCACACTATTCCAGATGTTGTTCCAAGTGCACACTATTCCAGATGTTGTTCCAAGTGCACATTATTCCAGATGTTGTTCCAAATGCACGTTATTCCAGATGTTGTTCAAAGTGCACGTTATTCCAGATGTTGTTCCAAGTGCACGTAATTCCAGATGTTGTTCCAAGTGCACGTAATTCCAGATGTTGTTCAAAGTGCAAGTTATTCCAGATGTTGTTCGAAGTGCAGGCTATTCCAAATGTTGCTGTTTGGAGTGCACGTTATTCCAGATGTTGTCGTTCAAAGTTCACGTTATTCCAGGCGTTCCAAGTCCAAGTTATTCCAGATGTTGCTGTTTGTAGTTCATGTTATTCCAGATGTTGTCGTTCAGAGTGCACGCTATTCCAGATGTTGTTGTTCAAAGTCCACACTATTCCAGATGTTGTTGTTCGGAGTGCACACTATTCCAGATTTTGTTGTTTAAAGTGTGCACTATTCCAGGTGTTGTTGTTCGGAGTGCACACTATTCCAGGTGTAGTTGTTTGGAGTGCACACTATTCCAGATGTTGTTGTTCGGAGTGCACACTAATCCAGATGTTGTTGTTCAAAATCCACACTATTCCAGATTTTGTTGTTTAAAGTGTGCACTATTCCAGATGTTGTTGTTTAAAGTGTGCACTATTCCAGATGTTGTTGTTCGGAGTGCACGTTATTCCAGATGTTGTCGTTCAAAGTTCACGTTATTCCAGGTGTTCCAAGTGCAAGTTATTCCAGATGTTGCTGTTTGTAGTTCATGTTATTCCAGATGTTGTCGTTCAGAGTGCACGCTATTCCAGATGTTGTCGTTCAAAGTTCACGTTATTCCAGGTGTTCCAAGTGCAAGTTATTCCAGATGTTGCTGTTTGTAGTTCATGTTATTCCAGATGTTGTCGTTCAGAGTGCACGCTATTCCAGATGTTGTTGTTCGGAGTGCACACTATTCCAGATGTTGTTGTTCGGAGTGCACACTATTCCACATGTTGTTGTTTAAAGTGTGCACTATTCCAGATGTTGTTGTTCGGAGTGCACGTTATTCCAGATGCACACTGTTCCACATAATTAAATGCACTCTTTTCAAAATGCATGCTATTCTAGAATTCCAATTTTTTTCCCCAAATTACATGTTATTACAGATGTTTTCTTTGTAATCTGTCCTCAAAACACAACTTGCCTTTTTTGCCTGCAAAACAGCTGTTTACACTTTGTTTTCGCCAACTCACATTAAGTTCTGGCTCCATACTAGTACACACTGCCTTTTCACTGATCAATCAGTTTGTCATGTTGCTCAGAAACAAAAGTGCAAAAGTGTCCCATGTTGGCCTTTAGGGCAGGAGATGAAGTATCATGAGTGATTGTGAGCGTATTTGATGTGATGTAGTTGAGACGCAGTCAGGACGGACTCGCAGAGTGTCTGACGGTTCAGCCGCTGCAGCACAGCCTCGCACCGCTGGACCTGATTGAGACCAAGCACCAGTCGCCCACTGAGGATCTCTACACTGGTATGAGACTTCTACAATAGTCACGTGTTCAGGGAAGGGTCTGCATTACTGTCCCTCACAAAATATACCATAAACATATTAAATGAAACGTTAACAAATAAAATGAAATATGAAAAGCTTATATTATTTCAGTTTCATTTAGTTAAACTTGATGTACTAAAATAACTCAAATTTAAATAATAGAAAATAAAATTAATTATGACGTATTTAGACAAAACTTAACTAGAATTTTAACTAAACTTGAAATCAGAAAACATGGTAACACTTTATTTTAAGGTTCAGTTATTAACTATTAACTAGTTGCTCATTATCATACATATTACATCCCTTAATCCGACCCAATGCCTAAACTTAAATGCTACAAAAACTACCTCACTAACTATTAATAAGCAGTAAATTAGGAGTTTATGAGGCAAAAGTCATATTAAAAGTGAATATGTGTTCCCCATACTAAAGTGTTACAGAAAATATAAAAATAAATCAACTAAAATATTATTAAAAAATACAATTAATATCTCGATACTAAAAGTGACATTATAAAAGTAATCACTGTACTTTATAATGCATTATATATCTTATACCAAAGTTAAAATGCATTATAATATTTGCAGATATCTTAGTCTGAATTTGGTTGTCATGTTTTAATGCATTATATTTTCTAAAGGTGAGTTTACAGAATGCATAATACACTGTTGTTACAATTATTCATAAGATCATACAATGCATTATAAAGTGCATTACAAGGCATAATTGATGCATTAAAAATGCTTTATATGTTCATTACCCTTTTTGGCATATAATCAACGGATCAGAAACCAGACTACATCAAAACACACAAAAACAAACCCCTCATTACCGTACATTAATATTCAAAACCACCTCTATTTTTAGTCTTGTTAGCGCTTCACAACTCCAGCTTACATGTATTCCTTATCTTTTCCATTCAGACAACGTCCTATATTTTGTGCACGAATACGTTTTCCAATGTAAAGAAACAGACCGTCCAGAAAAACGCAACATTTTTTCCAAAATCAAGGATTTTTGCCCGCAACAATCACAAAAAAGCCGCATTTTTCTGGAAGGACTGAAGAAAATAGAGTATCTTTAAACTCACTGCATCCAAGTGTTTTTGAACCGTATGTGAAAAGGTCCCTAAAAAGCTTTCAGAATCTTTTTGATGCTTCATTCCAGTGATGGCTAATGGCAATGAAGCTTTACCCGGAAACTAATGATGATTTTCTCTTGTGTCCATGTGCAAGTCTTCACCCTAAACCAGCCCAGCCTGATGCAGCCGCTGCCTCCGCTACAGGCCAACAACAGGTAGGAAAACATCACATGTTTCGACTATAAGGACAACACTAGTCACTCCTGTCATGTCGCATTTCCGAGGGAAACCCAGTATTCAGTGGGAACATTTGATTTGTTTCATGAAATGAATAGAAATATTTTGCAAACACGTGTTGATAAATCTAAAGTTGTCCAAATATGCGCACGTTTTGACCAAGTGCCCAAGCGGATGTTGTTTAGTGCATGTATGTGACCACAAATAAAACGGAGAACACGCGACTGGCTTTTGATTACGGATCGATTATAATGCATTGGTCAAATAACGAAGCTGAAGGCTTTAATCTTTATAATTATACCAAGTTTTTCCAGATGAAGTTAGTGTGATGTTTTAACGTGTATTGAATGTTGACATCAGTAATCTGGGGCCGACTGGAAGGGCCGCCGCCGTTTGCTATATGCGAGCTAGGCAGTTGCCGCCCATTACTTCCCATTAAGAAAAGAATCAGAACAAGCTAAATAAAACAATGTTTATTAAACACGATCATCATACGGTGCCCCCTCAGCCACACGTTTAATTACTTATCAACCTGATCATTAGATTGAATTGATGGTGATTATTGATTATTGGTTCAGGCGTTAGGTCAGGCGAGTGCTCATCCCTTGCGCGTTAATGAAAAATTAGGCATCTAAACCTCACGGATGCACAGGGACGGAAAAAGAGGAAAGAAGAATATCAAAAGAAAGCCCAGTATAGAGGTTAGTCTTCTTATCTCAGCCAATAAGTTGTCAAACACAATACATTTACTTAGTATTATCAATATTATCAACTAATATTCATTTTATTAATATTGTCAATAAGCTATCACTTGCTAGTTTTCTATGTATTACTACGTATAACAAACATAACTTCGCTGACAATAATCTACAATAACCTACATAGATGTAATTTAAATATCAAAAGTCCAGTACATAATAAATGTGGATAACGTATCGCTAGTTATGAAAAGTACAAATGCTCTCTACATGAGCGTCGGAAGCAAATAAAAAGTGGGTCAACCTCTCTATTGTTGTTGTTTTTTTACTGGAGTAACGATAGAGGCCATATTATTTACATTAAACAAACTAAACCATTGATTGGGCCAGACAAAATTACGGAAATCATCAAATCTTTTACCGTGGCTATAGAGTAGGGGTACGACGCATGGCATCAAGTTTTGACACAAATCGATCAGAGGTTCGAATCCACCTTTTGCCACACTCGCACTAATCCCTTTTCCCAACACATATCAGATCGGAAAGGCGTTTCTTTTAAATAAAAATTGAGAAAATATTAGAAAAGTGGAAATAAGGCGTCTAACGTGTTTAATAATAAGTGTTTCTCAGTTAGGAGTAGGTAAACAGACGTGCTGAATTAGAGACGATAAAAGTGAGTGGGTTGGGGGGCGCAAAACTCCATCTCGCCTAGGGCAACCAAAGAGCGAGAGCCGGCCCTGTTGACTGGAAAGGGGTTAAAGGTCGGCATGAATGGGAAGTCACACTAGCCTAGCTCTGCCCTCCTACGTATTTCCGTTTCATTTTCATTTTCCTTCAGTACTCCGTCTGGGACTGTGGTGTAGTCTTAGGTTTTCACCGAACAAATTTTTACCGGTCCAATCAGCGAACAGAGGGAGTGGCTGAGAACGATGACGTTGATGTCGAGCGCTAGTTTGAGATGTAGTTCAGTAACGGCGGCGGACAAAGATGAGAAGGAAACCATTCGTTCCATTGTGGCACCGCTGCCGAATATCCAGAAGTTAAAGCCGGAGCAAGAACAGTCTTTGCTGGGGTTTGTTGGTGGCCCTCCTCCCCATCAGGGTGAATTCGGGAAAAGTTTGATTTTCCAGCTCGCTCCGTTAATGGTGAAGGAGTTGCTGAAGCTATTTAGACGGTAACTGTTTCTCATGGGGTCGGAAGGTATTGCCATCATTTAAGTTACAGGGACTGGTCAGTGATTTTATTGCCGTCCGTCTCTCACCACACGTAAAAATCCCCAGCCGAGTTACCTCCTGCTTTTGACAAATGCAAGGTCATGTGGTGATGGCTGTCCGAATCCACATCTCACTTCAGCAAGGTCGTGTGGTGATGGCTGTCCGAATCCACATCTCACTTCAAAATTCACTGTTTATAATCCTTTTTGACCCCTGCAGAGCACCGTACGGTTGCTCTTTGCTGTTATTTGGATGTATTTCTAGACTTGCATTTCTTTAAAAAGCTGGCAAGTATTTACAAAAACAATATATTTCATCACAGCTCAAACTAATTAAAATAAAAGCACGTAAACATTTGAATTGGTCCGTTATTAGCAGCATTTATTATCATACCAAGCATATGACATTTTATTTACAGCATACAATCATGTTACGGACCGCGTTCCCGATCACAAAACTCTCCACCGTGGCGTGAATAAACCACAATCCGAATGCAGGAGCTTTAGGTTTGATCACTGAGGTGGCCTGAACAAGTGCACATTTATTTAGACGGATTTGTGTGAAACAGGCGAAGGGCGCATGACATACGTCACGACCAAACGTCAGCGATTGGTTACAGCAGATCCAGAGTAGCTCTGCCCAGATCCAATAGTTTTAAACTTCAGCAGAGAGCGCGCCTACGCCGAATTAAACGCTTCTCAATGGAGAGTGGCCAGACTCTATGAACAAATGAAATGTACGAGAGTCTGGAAAGACCAGGCTAAAGTCACACTGGTCTTTCTTCTCTATTGTGCAATATATCGAGTGAATCGCTTCTCACACAAGAACAAATGTAGGGGCGGGGCTTGATCGTATATGTGGGGAATTGATTGGATGGTGGTGGTTTGCTATTGGCTGATCTCATGTGAGTGACAGGTTGCCCCGCCCCTCGTGAGCTGAGAATCATTGAGAATAAACACTGCAGTATCTATTTAGGATTTACTGTGTAAGTGATATGTTCACAAAAACATTACAGCTTAAATGATTAATTGTCCGAATTTAAGGAAACAAAAACTTTTTTGTGAGCTTTCGCTACCCTGAGAACGGCCTCAGAAAGTTCAGTCGACGTCTGAAAGAAATGATAAAGGAGAAAAGACGGGCGTTCGTGCGTCTACGACTGGAGAAAATGAAGGTGCATTGGTATTCACTCAAAGATCAGAGCGGTGAAAACAGGTTAGCCGCGGCGTGAAGCTGGCATCTCTTCTAAGCGCCAGTGTCTGGTCCTTTCAAGCCTGATGAATCGAGTCTAATAATCCGCTCAATGCCGTATGTTTTTTTCCTATCACTATGTTTCTGGTCGAAGCCCAATCGAGTGAGTTCCAGACTGAATCGCTGTCTAGTTTACATTCATCTGAAGTTTCACTTGGCGGAGTGAATCGCGATGGCCGATTCAAAAGCTCTGCTCTTTTCTTTCTCTCTGCGAATGCGTGGCTGGTTGTCATGGCTTTATGGCTGCGAGCTCATAGCTGCAATAATCTGACTCTGATAAAGCAGCCTTTTCTCCGGAGAAAGGCTCCGCTGCGCTTTTGTGTGTTTTACACATCTACTGTGGCAAAAGCTTTTGGGAAGAGGCTTATATTTTTGGACGGCACGCACTCCACTTCAAAGGCACAGAGAGGAACCTTTTCTGCCTTTCTGGGAGCAGATGCGGATTGTCCCGGGATCCAAGCGTGTGGGATTGAGACCGTCTCATTGGTCTCGAGGGCCGTGTTAGCCCACGCTATAGCCAGGAATTCAATAAGAGAATTATACAATGCAAAGCACTGCAAAATATGCTTCTTACTTCGTATTTTTGTCTTGTTTCTAGTCTAATCATCTAAAAATTCTTTACTATTTACTAGACAAGCAAAAGTAATTGTCTTGTTTTGGGAAAAATAACTGAAGAGAGTTTTTGCTTAAAATAAGATAAATAATCTGCCAATGGGGTGAGAAAAATAATCTTAATTCAAACAGAAAACAAGATTATTTTTCTCACCCCATTGGCAGATTATTTATCTTATTTTAAGCAAAAACTCTCTTCATTTTGAGTTATTTTCCCCAAAACAAGACAATAATTTTTACTTGTCTAGTAAATGTTTCTTAAAGCTACACTGAGTAACTTTTTTAGTTTATTCTTAGCTAAAAACACTTAGTTCTTTCAAAAATATATGTGCTCATTAATGTATATTTACTTCTTTCAAGTAATAAAGTATTCTGGTAAGTTTATAATATGCCGTCATACGGGTGAGGGGTTCAAATGCCGGTCTCCATGTTGCTCCTCCATCTTGAAAGTACAGTAGCCAAAGAGGGACATACCCGTAAATTCAAGCTTTGCCTTTCGCGTTAACACTCGATGGCAAATAAAAAGTGGGTGGGTCCTCGCTCTCAGAATTTTTTTTTCTGGAGTAACGTTAGATGCCATTTACATTAAATAACACAAATATACCACCGTAAACGATTGATTGGGCCAGACAAAATCTACATACAATCTTCTCTCTCACACACACACACACACGTTTGTTTTTGTGACATATGGGGACATTACATAGGCATAATGGTTTTTATACTGTACAAACCGTATTTTCTATCCCCTTACACTGCCCCTAAACCTACATATCACACACACACACACACACACACACACACACACACACACACACACACACACACACACACACACACACACACACACACACACACACACACACACACACACACACACACACACACACTGCCCCTAAACCTACCCATCACACACACACAAAGCCCCTGAACCTACCCATCACACACACACACACACACACACACACACACACACAGCCCCTAAACCTACCCATCACAGGAAACATTCTGCATTTTTACTTTCTCATAAAAACTCCTCCTGTGTGATTTATAAGCCTTTTGTAAAGTGGGGCCATGGGTAATGTCCTCACATTTCACCCTCTCCTGTAATACCTGTGTCATACCCATGGCATTATACACATTTGAGTCCTCATATGTCACAAAAACATGCCCACACACACACACACACACACATACCGAAACGTGCACAAGTCTCTGAAAGCACATGATCCCTTCAGTTCAGGTTCGTGTCTGCGTTACATTTACAATTACATTTTTTGTTGGTCTACATTGATGTTAAAATTATGTTGTCAGCTTTGTGACATTAATGTTTGCTAAAACACAGCTGGTCACTTTCAGAAGTTGTAGCGACGTGTGAAACATTCTGTTTTAATTGTTTTTTAAATCTAATATAAATACACACTAATAGCAATATCACATCGCATATCGAATATCGCATTATTTAACAAGGTATCGCATATCGCATTTTTCTTCAATATTGCACAGCCCTAATGGTTGGAAGTGCGGGAGGATGATGAGTAAATGATGACCATTTTCTGTAAATATGTGATTGATAATTGTGAACTCATGTCTCAGGTGTAGGGTTCCTGTGCCATCTTCATCAGTGACCCAAAACAGCCACAAACTGCCCGGATACCATCCCAGAATATCCCAGCCTGCACTTCAGGACAGTACGTCACAGTTCTCTCTAATCCACTTCATATACGGTACAACATTCCCATGCACACTCATAAAGCATTTCTCAGAAACCGTGCATTTGTGCATTATGTCCGCTCTGACCAAAGTGTGCATTTACACTGTAGACAAAGGCAAATTTTGAACTTTTGCAGTACAGTCGACTGGGAAGTTATTTCAGCTTAGATTATGTTAAACTGACTTTAAAAATAAGTTACATCTTGTATAACTAATAAAAACAAGTTTAATATTTCTTAACTTATATTGATATAAAAACATATGTTGTCATAACTTATTGAACATATAATTTTGTACAGTGTACACGGATGATGCATCATTTATTATTATTATTATTATTTGCATTATTATTAAATACAAAATACATATCTAAAATATTATAAAATGTATTTTATATTAAATATTTTAGATATGTATTTTGTATTTAATAATAATGCTAATAATAATAATGCTATTTATTAAATAATAATGCAAATAATAACAATCATAATACACATTTTGAGATTATATATAAATATGGCAATAAATAATAATAATACTTTATTATTATTGTTTAATAAATGCTATTATTTTTACATTATTATTATTAAATACAAGATACATATCTAATATATTTAATATAAAATACATTTTATAAAAGCAAAATAAATATTACTATTGTAACATCTCACTGTAAAATTTAGCATCTTAGAAAGATACTAATAACTATCAACATTTTGAGATTATATATAAATATGGCTGTAAAATAAAAATATATCATTATTATTTAATAAATATCTATCTAAAATATTTAATATAAAATACATTTAGTAAAAGCAAATAAATATTCCTATTGTAACATTTCACGGTACAATAAACACATTTTATTTTAATTATTAAAAATTGTATTGTCATTATTTAATACATATTATTATTTGCATTATTATTAAATAAAAATACATTTATTTAAAATTAAATAAATTGAATAAAAACAGAAGAAATATTACTTTTGTAATATTTCACTGTAAAATTGAGTATTTTAGAAATATACTTATATTGTGAGTGTGTTTGCGAGTGTGTGTGTGTGTGTGTTTGAGAAAGTGTGTGTGTGTTTGTGAGTGTGTGTGAGAGTGTGTGTGTTTGTGAGAGAGAGCGTGTGTTTGTGAGTGTGTGTGTGTGTTTGAGAAAGAGTGTGTGTGTGTGTGTGTGTTTGTGAGTGTGTGTGAGAGTGTGTGTGTTTGTGAGAGAGAGTGTGTGTTTGTGAGTGTGTGTGTGTTTGAGAAAGAGTGTGTGTGTGTGTTTGAGAGCGTGTGTTTGTGAGTGTGTGTGTGTTTGAGAAAGAGTGTGTGTGTGTGTGTGTGTGTTTGAGAAAGAGTGTGTGTGTGTGTTTGTGAGTGTGTGTGAGAGAGTGTGTTTGTTTGTGAGCATGTGTGTGTGTTTGAGAGAGTGTGTTTGTGAGAGTGTGTGTGTGTGTGTTTGAGTGTGTGTGTGTTTGAGAGAGAGTGTGTGTGTGTTTGTAAGAGTGTGTGTGTGTGTGTTTGTGAGAGAGTGTGTGTGTGTGTGTGTTTGAGTGTGTGTGTGTTTGAGAGAGAGTGTGTGTGTGTTTGTAAGAGTGTGTGTGTGTGTTTGTGAGAGAGTGTGTGTTTGTGAGAGAGAGAGTGTGTGTGTGTGTGTGTGTGTGTGTGTGTGTGTGTGTGTGTGTGTGTGTGTTTGAGAGAGTGTGTGTGTTTGTGATTGTGTGTTTGAGAGAGTGCGTGTGTTTGTATGAATGTGTGTGTGTGTGTGTTTGTTTGATAGACAGTGTGTGTGTGTTTGAGAGAGAGAGAGAGAGAGAGAGAGAGAGAGAGAGAGAGAGAGTGTGTGTGTTTGTGTGTGTGTGTGTGTGTGTGTGTTTGTGAGAGAGAGAGTGTGTGTGTGTGGGTGTGTTTGAGAGAGTGTGTGTGTGTGTGTTTGTGAGTGTGTGTGTGTGTGTGTGTGTGTGTGTGTGTGTTTGAGAGAGAGTGTGTGTGTTTGTGAGAGAGAGTGTGTGTGTGTGTGTGTGGGGGGGGGGGTGTTTGAGAGAGTGTGTGTGTGTGTTTGTGAGTGTGTGTGTGGGTGTGTTTGTTAGAGTGTGTGTGTGTGGTGTGTGTGTGTTTGTTTGATAGAGAGTGTGTGTGTGTGTTTGAGAGAGTGTTTGTGTTTGTAAGAGTGTGTGTGTGTGTGTGTGTGTGTGTGTGTGTGTGTGTGTGTGTGTGTGTGTGTGTGTGTGTGTGTGTGTGTGTGTGTGTTTGTTTGATAGAGAGTGTGTGTGTATTTGAGAGAGAGTGTTTGTGTTTGAGAGAGAGTGTATGTGTGTTTGAGAGAGAGTGTGCGTGTTTGTGAGTGTGTGTGTTTGAGAGAGTGTGTTTGTTTGTGAGCACGTGTGTGTGTTTGAGAGATAGTGTGTGTTTGTGAGAGAGTGTGTGTGTTTGTGAGTGTGTGTGTTTGAGAGAGTGTTTGTTTGTGAGCACGTGTGTGTGTTTGAGAGATAGTGTGTGTGTTTGTGAGAGAGTGTTTGTGTTTGTGAGAGAGGATTTGTGTTTGTGAGAGAGCGTGTGTTTGTGAGTGTGTGTGAAAGAGCGTGTTTGTGAGTGTGTGTGCGTGTGTGAGAGTGTGTGTGCATGAGAGAGCGTGTGTTTGTGAGTGTGTGTGTGAGAGAGTGTGTTTGTGAGAGAGTGTGTGTGTGTTTGAGAGAGAGTGTGTGTGCGTGTGTGAGAGTGTGTGTTTGAGAGAGAGTGTGTGTGCGTGTGTGTGAGAGTGTTTGTTTGTGAGAGAGTGTGTGTGTGTTTGAGAGAGAGTGTGTGTGCGTGTGTGAGAGTGTGTGTTTGAGAGAGAGTGTGTGTGCGTGTGTGTGAGAGTGTTTGTTTGAGAGAGAGTGTGTGTGTGTTTGTGTCATTAAAGCGGATCATGTGGGGCCTTAAGTGTAAATGAACACAGTGGGCAGCCTTTCCTATCGACTGAAGCCACGATATCCTGATTTCAGATTGTGGTTTATCTGTGTGCCGTCGATATAAGCACATGTACACAGAAGCCGTATGTGCAGTGAGCAGATGCAGAATGCATATTTAAGATGTCCCCGTAAGCAGAGAACAATCCGGTGATTCACAAACTCCTAGAGCAACAGATGGCAGGTGTCTGTCAGCCAAGTCCAAAATAGATCATCTAATGCACGAATAAATCTCAGCAAAGGTTGTCCGAGCTCAAATGGGGAAATAACGTCCATGCTGCCTGCGATGAAGCGCACAGTGAATGATCACACACAGAGCTGGACAGTAACTAAACACATTTACTCGAGTCCTGTACTTAAGTTCACTGTTTGAGTCTCTGTGCTTTACTGGAGTATTATTTTTTCTGTAAACTTTTGACTTTAACTTCACTTCATCTGAAAGACAAATATCGTCCTTTTCACTCCACTACATTTCTATCAAGGTCCTCGAAGTCGAAAGTCGTTTCTGTCGCAGCTTTGAAAGTCAGCCTATTAATAATCACTCTTGTAGGGTCATGTGAAGTTTCCCAACATTGTTTGAACACTGATCAGTTTATAGCAAAATGGAAGACGACGGTTCCTCGGCGCACCCTTGGCCACACTCAGGCTGCTTTCACATCTCTAGTTCGGTTCATTTGGTCCGAAGAACCAAGGGCAAACAATTATACACTGTTGCATTTCTCAGCTTTTTTGGTTCCTTTTCACACCACACTGACTGCTTTGGTCCGAACCAGTTGAAACGAACCAAAACGCAGGCACGTGACAACTTCCACATCACTCATTGGTCGTGGCATATTTCCTAAACTGCTTTTCGATTGGTCAGAATTTACATGTGGAAAAATTCCAACAGAAGAGGCAAAGCCAGCAAACTATAATAACCCTATGGAGAGACGACTGCAGGCTGGTTTTGGCCCTGGCCATAATCTACTACACTGTGTGTATTTACCACACTACGCAAACAATACGTGTCTATAATGACGCACGGATGCGACGTGAAAACACCGCTCTAATGCACTGCAGACGGCGAGAGCGCATCGCTCGTCACTTCAAGAGGAGGCGTGCATTAATTATTCTTAACTCTGACATGCTCATCTTCCAAAAATATTGGCAACGATCTATCAGGTAATAATGTCATGCACACAATGTCAGCGCAGCCGGCTACGGGGGCTTTCACAGCTTCCTTGTTTGGTCTGGATTTTCTGAATTTTCAGTTTGGTACGAACCAAAATTACAGGTTTGAAACCTCTCTCGGACCAAACAGACGAAATTTGGTCAGAAGAAAAGAGCTAGTCTCGGTCCGGACCAAACTGAACAAAGGTTCGGTTCGTTTTTTGTGTGAAAGCATTTTCTGTATAGTTCGGCCTTTCAGAGCATTTACAGGAAGTTCTGGTGTAGGATTAAGGAATAAACAGATTAAACTGCCAGCACATGCAGTGATGGAGCGCAGCATTTTAAACAGAACCGCTCAGTCAGCTCGCGTCAACAGCCTGCTCTGCTTGACTAATATATATATATATATATATGTCTAATGTCTGTGAGACGTAGCCTGTATGCTGAGTTTCGGTTTGTTTATGAGACCGCTCCAGTTCATGTGCAACGCAAATGATCGCTCCGTCACGGTATGACTGCTATATTATTTATTAAAGCTTATTTATTAAATTCAGGCAAATGATGAAACATTTATTAAAATTAAGATACAAATTATACAAAGCTTTCTACAAAACTTAATGAAGTGGTCAAAATCATTTCTGACCCGATGTCTTTGACATATATTGCACATCTGTGCACGTTTCATAATCAATATAGCCTAGATGAAATTTAAAAATAAATTATTATATTTAATCATAACTATAAAACAAAACACATTATTTGGCTAAAAAAGTCTTCTCCTCCTTTCCTGTCGCCGCCGATTAAATGTTTGCACCGCGAGGACGTTCATTTGGTGGATTTGCCTCGAGTATAGTTGGTGCTGCATATAGTAATGCCATAATATTAACAGTATTGGCAACGATATGCATCTGTTTATTAATTCTTGTCAAAGTTAGCCGCTGAATTGACAACACACTGGCGTCAGACGCACGACCGCTAACAAACCAATCAATGTTCAGATGCAGCCCACAGAGATGATGACGACAGGACGCCAGTGCGAGTGTAAAGTTCTTTAGTGCGCTCGCATGACTGCAATGTGAAAGCAAACCAAAACTAACCAAATGGATACAATATATCAAAACACAAACTTTGGTTCGGACCTTGATGCAGACTTTCAGGTATGAAAACGCCCTATGGCAGCTGGTTAAGTCCAAAAATGATCAGTACTTTTGCAGTTGGTTCTGTTCGAGGTCGGATCACGTTCTCACCACAGTTCTCGCTCCAGAGTTCGTTTGAAAGCGTACCAAGACCAACTCTTCAAGGAGGTCTCGTCCGCTTGTTTGGTCTGCTTTTGGTGCGCACCCGAGTGCGATTGCTGCTTTCAGACCTGACCAAACGAACCACACCAAAGAGGGAAACGAACTCTAGTATGATTCAACCAAACTAAATGAGGCAGGTGTGAAAGCACCCTTAGAAAGTGTTTCAGTTTTCTGAAAAGATTAGAGATTAGTTGGCATACACTTGATGCATGCTCATAAAATGTTAAAAAATGTAAATGTCTGGGTGAAAGAGAATGTCTGGGTGAAAGAGAAGAGTAAACAGTGTGACAATATCAGATGTGTATCATTGTATTGGATCTGTGCATTCATCCTTAAAGTGACAGCAGCTTTACAAAGAGCTTTGTAACATTTCTACAAGTATTTAAATGAGTTTAAGTTAAGCTAGTATGTCAGATGGATCATCACTGACTAACTTAAACCATGATGGCATAATGTGCATTTATACAACCATAACAAAATAATGCGCTGACATAAAAAAGGAAATGTACTTTTGATACTTAAGTACTTTTAAAAGCAAATACTTCTGTACTTTTACTCCAGTAAAAATCTGTTTTTAGAACTTTTCCTTGTAACAAAGTAATATTTGACCAGTAGTACTTTAACTTTTACCCAAGTTATTGAGTTGTGTTGTTTGTCACACACACGTGTGATGTTTTTGCATGGACACTCAGGTTTCTCCGGGGATGTGCGGACCGTGTTCTCATACACAGACTCACCGCAGGCCAAGCAGATCTCTTCCTTTCCTATGATGCATCTGCCCATGTTTGAGGACAATCTGGGCTCCTCAGACGCGCCTCAGCCCGAGCTCGACCTGGTCCACAGAACCATCACTGGTAAAAACACAAATAATACTATAAATCATCAAATGCCCTGCAGAAACTTACTTACTTATTATTTAAAGAGGACCTATTCTGCTTGTTTACATGTTTAACATTGCTCTATATTAGTGTTTCTGAACTCCATAGTAGTCTTGAGTATTTTTTTTAAATATTTAATATTTCTGTCACAATTCATCAGTGTGAGTGCCCGTGATCACCACCAGAGGGCACTCCACCCCGGACTGTCATTCCATCACAAACTACATTACCCATAATCCTTGGACTCATTAGCACTCACTGTTTACACCTTTGTCTCATCACCTCATTACCTCTGCCTATATATACCTTGTTCACTCTGTCATTCATTGCGAAGTCTTGTTTAGTGTCGCAACTGCATTTCTGAGCGTTTCCCTGTTTTCATGTATTTTGGTCTTTGATTTCTTGCCTTCTCTGTGGATTACCCTTTTGCCTGTTCCTTCTGTTTTGTTTGCCTTTTCAAACTGCCTAACTGTGTATGACCTTTTGCCTGTTTTATGGACTACGACTTTGGATAACCCTTTAATAAATACTGCGTGTGGATCTTCAACCTTCTGTCTTAGAGCAGTTACGTTACAATTTCAATTAAATGTATGCAATCATTTAACAAATTATGAAGAGAGAACAGGGATAGTTTAGTTTAATTACGGTTATAATATCTGCAGAAGAAGAGAGAACAGGGATAGTTTAGTTTAATTACGGTTATAATATCTGCTGATGAAGAGAGAACAGGGATAGTTTAGTTTAATTACGGTTATAATATCTGCAGATGAAGAGAGAACAGGGATAGTTTAGTTTAATTACGGTTATAATATCTGCCGATGAAGAGAGAACAGGGATAGTTTAGTTTAATTACGGTTATAATATCTGCCGATGAAGAGAGAACAGGGATAGTTTAGTTTAATTACGGTTATAATATCTGCAGATGAAGGGAGAACAGGGATAGTTTAGTTTAATTACGGTTATAATATCTGCAGATGAAGAGAGAACAGGGATAGTTTAGTTTAATTACGGTTATAATATCTGCCGATGAAGAGAGAACAGGGATAGTTTAGTTTAATTACGGTTATAATATCTGCAGATGAAGAGAGAACAGGGATAGTTTAGTTTAATTACGGTTATAATATCTGCCGATGAAGAGAGAACAGGGATAGTTTAGTTTAATTACGGTTATAATATCTGCCGATGAAGAGAGAACAGGGATAGTTTAGTTTAATTACGGTTATAATATCTGCAGATGAAGGGAGAACAGGGATAGTTTAGTTTAATTACGGTTATAATATCTGCCGATGAAGAGAGAACAGGGATAGTTTAGTTTAATTACGGTTATAATATCTGCCGATGAAGAGAGAACAGGGATAGTTTAGTTTAATTACGGTTATAATATCTGCCGATGAAGAGAGAACAGGGATAGTTTAGTTTAATTACGGTTATAATATCTGCAGATGAAGAGAGAACAGGGATAGTTTAGTTTAATTACGGTTATAATATCTGCCGATGAAGAGAGAACAGGGATAGTTTAGTTTAATTACGGTTATAATATCTGCCGATGAAGAGAGAACAGGGATAGTTTAGTTTAATTACGGTTATAATATCTGCAGATGAAGGGAGAACAGGGATAGTTTAGTTTAATTACGGTTATAATATCTGCCGATGAAGAGAGAACAGGGATAGTTTAGTTTAATTACGGTTATAATATCTGCCGATGAAGAGAGAACAGGGATAGTTTAGTTTAATTACGGTTATAATATCTGCAGATGAAGAGAGAACAGGGATAGTTTAGTTTAATTACGGTTATAATATCTGCCGATGAAGAGAGAACAGGGATAGTTTAGTTTAATTACGGTTATAATATCTGCCGATGGAGAGAGAACAGCGATAGTTTAGTTTAATTACGGTTATAATATCTGCAGATGAAGAGAGAACAGGGATAGTTTAGTTTAATTACGGTTATAATATCTGCCGATGGAGAGAGAACAGCGATAGTTTAGTTTAATTACGGTTATAATATCTGCAGATGAAGAGAGAACAGGGATAGTTTAGTTTAATTACGGTTATAATTGCTGATGAAGAGAGAACAGGGATAGTTTAGTTTAATTACGGTTATAATATCTGCCGATGAAGAGAGAACAGGGATGGTTTAGTTTAATTACAGTTATAATATCTGCCGATGAAGAGAGAACAGGGATAGTTTAGTTTAATTACGGTTATAATATCTGCTGATGAAGAGAGAACAGCGATAGTTTAGTTTAATTACGGTTATAATTGCTGATGAAGAGAGAACAGGGATGGTTTAGTTTAATTATGGTTATAATATCTGCTGATGAAGAGAGAACAGGGATAGTTTAGTTTAATTACGGTTATAATTGCTGATGAAGAGAGAACAGGGATGGTTTAGTTTAATTATGGTTATAATATCTGCTGATGAAGAGAGAACAGGGATGGTTTAGTTTAATTACGGTTATAATATCTGCTGATGAAGAGAGAACAGCGATAGTTAAGTTTAATTACGGTTATAATTGCTGATGAAGAGAGAACAGGGATGGTTTAGTTTAATTACGGTTATAATATCTGCTGATGAAGAGAGAACAGCGATAGTTAAGTTTAATTACGGTTATAATTGCTGATGAAGAGAGAACAGGGATGGTTTAGTTTAATTACAGTTATAATATCTGCTGATGAAGAGAGAACAGGGATAGTTTAGTTTAATTACGGTTATAATTGCTGATGAAGAGAGAACAGGGATGGTTTAGTTTAATTATGGTTATAATATCTGCTGATGAAGAGAGAACAGCGATAGTTTAGTTTAATTACGGTTATAATTGCTGATGAAGAGAGAACAGGGATGGTTTAGTTTAATTATGGTTATAATATCTGCTGATGAAGAGAGAACAGCGATAGTTAAGTTTAATTACGGTTATAATTGCTGATGAAGAGAGAACAGGGATGGTTTAGTTTAATTACAGTTATAATATCTGCTGATGAAGAGAGAACAGGGATAGTTTAGTTTAATTACGGTTATAATATCTGCTGATGAAGAGAGAACAGCGATAGTTTAGTTTAATTACGGTTATAATTGCTGATGAAGAGAGAACAGGGATGGTTTAGTTTAATTACAGTTATAATATCTGCTGATGAAGAGAGAACAGCGATAGTTTAGTTTAATTACGGTTATAATTGCTGATGAAGAGAGAACAGGGATGGTTTAGTTTAATTATGGTTATAATATCTGCTGATGAAGAGAGAACAGGGATAGTTTAGTTTAATTACGGTTATAATTGCTGATGAAGAGAGAACAGGGATGGTTTAGTTTAATTATGGTTATAATATCTGCTGATGAAGAGAGAACAGGGATGGTTTAGTTTAATTATGGTTATAATATCTGCTGATGAAGAGAGAACAGGGATAGTGTAGTTTAATTATGGTTATAATATCTGCTGATGAAGAGAGAACAGGGATAGTTTAGTTTAATTATGGTTATAATATCTGCTGATGAAGAGAGAACAGGGATAGTTTAGTTTAATTACGGTTATAATATCTGCTGATGAAGAGAGAACAGGGATAGTTTAGTTTAATTACGGTTATAATATCTGCAGATGAAGAGAGAACAGGGATGGTTTAGTTTAATTACAGTTATAATATCTGCTGATGAAGAGAGAACAGCGATAGTTAAGTTTAATTACGGTTATAATTGCTGATGAAGAGAGAACAGGGATGGTTTAGTTTAATTACAGTTATAATATCTGCTGATGAAGAGAGAACAGGGATAGTTTAGTTTAATTACGGTTATAATTGCTGATGAAGAGAGAACAGGGATGGTTTAGTTTAATTATGGTTATAATATCTGCTGATGAAGAGAGAACAGCGATAGTTTAGTTTAATTACGGTTATAATTGCTGATGAAGAGAGAACAGGGATGGTTTAGTTTAATTATGGTTATAATATCTGCTGATGAAGAGAGAACAGGGATGGTTTAGTTTAATTATGGTTATAATATCTGCTGATGAAGAGAGAACAGGGATAGTTTAGTTTAATTATGGTTATAATATCTGCTGATGAAGAGAGAACAGGGATAGTTTAGTTTAATTATGGTTATAATATCTGCTGATGAAGAGAGAACAGGGATAGTTTAGTTTAATTATGGTTATAATATCTGCTGATGAAGAGAGAACAGCGATAGTTTAGTTTAATTATGGTTATAATATCTGCCGATGAAGAGAGAACAGCGATAGTTTAGTTTAATTATGGTTATAATATCTGCCGATGAAGAGAGAACAGCGATAGTTTAGTTTAATTATGGTTATAATATCTGCTGATGAAGAGAGAACAGCGATAGTTTAGTTTAATTACGGTTATAATATCTGCCGATGAAGAGAGAACAGGGATAGTTTAGTTTAATTATGGTTATAATATCTGCCGATGAAGAGAGAACAGCGATAGTTTAGTTTAATTATGGTTATAATATCTGCTGATGAAGAGAGAACAGCGATAGTTTAGTTTAATTACGGTTATAATATCTGCCGATGAAGAGAGAACAGGGATAGTTTAGTTTAATTATGGTTATAATATCTGCCGATGAAGAGAGAACAGCGATAGTTTAGTTTAATTATGGTTATAATATCTGCTGATGAAGAGAGAACAGCGATAGTTTAGTTTAATTACGGTTATAATATCTGCCGATGAAGAGAGAACAGGGATAGTTTAGTTTAATTATGGTTATAATATCTGCTGATGAAGAGAGAACAGCGATAGTTTAGTTTAATTATGGTTATAATATCTGCTGATGAAGAGAGAACAGGGATAGTTTAGTTTAATTATGGTTATAATATCTGCTGATGAAGAGAGAACAGGGATAGTTTAGTTTAATTATGGTTATAATATCTGCTGATGAAGAGAGAACAGCGATAGTTTAGTTTAATTACGGTTATAATTGCTGATGAAGAGAGAACAGGGATGGTTTAGTTTAATTACAGTTATAATATCTGCTGATGAAGAGAGAACAGGGATAGTTTAGTTTAATTACGGTTATAATATCTGCTGATGAAAAGAGAACAGCGATAGTTTAGTTTAATTACGGTTATAATTGCTGATGAAGAGAGAACAGGGATGGTTTAGTTTAATTATGGTTATAATATCCGCTGATGAAGAGAGAACAGGGATAGTTTAGTTTAATTACGGTTATAATATCTGCTGATGAAGAGAGAACAGGGATAGTTTAGTTTAATTACGGTTATAATATCTGCTGATGAAGAGAGAACAGGGATAGTTTAGTTTAATTACGGTTATAATATCTGCTGATGAAGAGAGAACAGGGATAGTTTAGTTTAATTATGGTTATAATATCTGCTGATGAAGAGAGAACAGCGATAGTTTAGTTTAATTATGGTTATAATATCTGCTGATGAAGAGAGAACAGGGATAGTTTAGTTTAATTATGGTTATAATATCTGCTGATGAAGAGAGAACAGGGATAGTTTAGTTTAATTATGGTTATAATATCTGCTGATGAAGAGAGAACAGCGATAGTTTAGTTTAATTACGGTTATAATTGCTGATGAAGAGAGAACAGGGATGGTTTAGTTTAATTACAGTTATAATATCTGCTGATGAAGAGAGAACAGGGATAGTTTAGTTTAATTACGGTTATAATATCTGCTGATGAAGAGAGAACAGCGATAGTTTAGTTTAATTACGGTTATAATTGCTGATGAAGAGAGAACAGGGATGGTTTAGTTTAATTATGGTTATAATATCTGCTGATGAAGAGAGAACAGGGATGGTTTAGTTTAATTATGGTTATAATATCTGCTGATGAAGAGAGAACAGGGATAGTTTAGTTTAATTATGGTTATAATATCTGCTGATGAAGAGAGAACAGCGATGGTTTAGTTTAATTACGGTTATAATATCTGCAGATGAAGAGAGAACAGGTATAGTTTAGTTAAATTATGATTATAACTTGTGTTGACGTCTTACTTTATGACCTGCGATTGCATTTGTGTTCGTACTGTGTCAATAAATGTGAAAGAGGGAAGACAGCTTGAACGACTCCCAAATGTGCTCGACTACAACAACTCAACATGTTCCGGGGGGCGGGGTTATGCAAATGTTAGGGTTAGTGATGTCACTAACTCGTTGTAGTCCTTAAATAGAGATTTCTTTAGAAAAAAATATGTCCCTTGGCTTTGAGCTTAGAGCGTCATGACTTTGCAGATGTTCTTTCTGCTCAAACAGTGACACTCACTAAAGCTAAAATTTTTTTTTATTAAATCTTTGTTTTAAAAAAAGGTTTATGGTATTAAACATCTGTGTGTTTGTGACAGCAGTGTTCGACTGCCCGACCGGACCGGAGGAGTTTCTGGGAGAACAAGAGCCGGTGTCGGAGGACAATTATCTTCACATCCCGAGATGCCCGAGCCGGATCTCATGCGTCTTTTCCGAAGGATGAGCTTTTCCTCAACACTGGATCTCAACACTAACTATTATTGCCAATGTACTCGTGTGTAAACCACAGAGGAACAGCTTTCCACATGGACTCTTAATCATGGGAGAGATTGGACTCAAGTATCTGGACACGTAAACTGTAAAAATGTCATAAGATAAAATATCAAAGCAAGTGACTTTATCTTCATTTGTGCTCAATAGCTTAATTTCCACCGTCGGGCCAGTGCTTTCATCGGTCCGGGTAATATCCTCGGACCTGTAGCACCAAAACCACACACGTTTACATGAACAATACTCCGAAATTAACCTGACTAAGGGATCTGATTAAAGGGATACTCCACCTTTTTTTCATATTAAACTGTTATTCCCTTAACTAAGACGAGTTGACACACACCTCTCTCGTCTCAGTGTGTGCTCTTAATCTCTCTGACGCACGGTGACGATCTGATAGCATTTAGCTTAGCCCACTAAGCCCAGTTCATTCACTATGGTACCAAACAGAGATCAAGTTAGAAGCCACCAAACTCCTCCACGTGTTCCCTATTTAAATACAGTTACACCAATAGCTGAACGATCAAATATGGGGACACAAAATAAAACGTGGCGCTTTTCTAAGCGGATTAAAAATGAGAACTTCGGAATAGCACTTCTGAGAGTACTTCGACTCGGCGTAGTAAAAAGTCACGCCTGAAAAATCATCCCTCACATCTCACTCTTCTGTCAATAGGGGGAGATGTGAGGGAGGATTTTTCAGCCGGGACTTTTTACTGCGCCGAGCCGAAGTACTCTCAGAAGTGCTATTCCGCCACACATTATAGTTCTCCTTTTTAACCCGATTAGAAAAGCCGTAAATCCAGACTCAGATTAACTCCGGCTCAAGCCTGAGCTAGCCCGCTTTTGGCCTGACAGTGAAAACGCGGCTAATGACTCGGGCTGATCACACACACGTTTACATCCCAACGTCCAGCTCCACAGTGTTTAAATATCAAATGCACTGGCGCATCTGTACACCCATCAGAGTGTGTGTGTGTGTGTGTGTGTGTGTGTGGGCATGTTTTTGTGACATAGGAGGACAGAAATGTGTATTATGACATGGGTATTACAAGGAGAGGGAGAAATATGAGGACATTGGACATCCCCAATGTCATCCCTACTTTTCAAAAGGCTTATAAATGATACAGGATGAGATTTTTTGAGAAAATAAAAATGCAGAATGTTTCCTGTGATGGGTAGGTTTAGGGGCAGTGTGTGTGTGTGTGTGTGTGTGTGTGTGTGATGGGTAGGTTTAGGGGCAGTGTGTGTGTGTGTGTGTGTGTGTGTTGTGTGTGTGTGTGTGTGTGTGTGTGTGTGTGTGATGGGTAGGTTTAGGGGCAGTGTAAGGGGATAGAAAATATGGTTTGTATGGTATAAAAACCATTACACCTATGGAATGTCACTATATGTCACAAAAACAAACGTGTGTGTGTGTGTGTGTGCGTGGCCCATGGGCGTCTGGTCTAATCCAGGTCTGTTCAGGAGCTGCTATTGTGAGGAACTGAAAACCACTGACCAACACACACCTGCTCTTAAGCCAATAGTGCAGTATTTCTGTTATTTAAAGAGTGTGTTAGTGATATGAGCCTATAGACGGTACGTACACACACACACTTTGATTATTACACACACAGGGACGCACAGCAGCACACACACGTTGCTTTTTTGTGACTTGTGAAGACTTTCCATTGGTGTAATGCATTTTACACTGAAAAAACTACATTATATCCCCTACACTGCCCCTAAACCTACCCATCACACTCACGCACGCACACACACACACACACTTCTAAATATTAAAATAAAAGGATTCCTCTCTGGAGAAGCGTTCAGTAACAGTGAATCCGCTCATGGCTCGAGCACAACTGGCTTTTAAAGGGAAAGGGAGATGAGGCTCTGATTGGTTTATTGCTTGTTACGCCCAAAACACACCCATGACTCATTAAGATATGAGGGACGACCCTTTTAGACCATGAGCCGGACACACCGACCCTTTTTCCTGTCGTTGAACTAGCAAAAGTGGATTCAGACACGCCTGAAGAGCTCCTGCTCCTTGAGCTCAGATCGGTACAATAAGGCCATAAGTCTTCATTTCCAAAAAAATCTGTTCTTTTATTTTAAACCAGACAAACTTGCCAAATGTTTAGCTTAAAAGCGTGTTCCCGATTAAAAGTAACAATGGTACAAATGTTTTTTGATGCCACTGTAAAGTAAATACTATAAATGTACCCTGACAACAGAAAGCACTTAACACAGATATGGAAGCCATACTGATATGTAAATATTCATGCATATGTTTGTAAAGTCTGCTCAGATCATCAAGGGTTGCATAACCTCGTTCAGATCAGCGAGTATTTTGGATAAAATGTTTAAACTCCTCCAAAATGGACTGGATATGTCAAAACATCACTGCTTTTCCTATAATACTTTGTCATGCTCTAATCTCAGCTATTAAATGTAATGATTTTCTTTGGGAAAATGTAGATATACAGAAGTTTTTGCAATGGAAGGCTCAACACACACACACACACACAAAATTATAAACATAAATACAAATAAATAATAATGAAAAAAAGGTTGTATGATACAAACAAATTATTGTTAATAAATATTTCTCATTTTACTGAGGGCATCCAAATAGTATTTTAATTAATTTCTGAATGTAATAAATAGAGGAGTGGATTTAAAGAATCTACATTTATGTATAAAGTATTTTACCAATAATATAATGTTATTAATCAAAAATGGAATAAAACGCAACAATCTTTGGTTACCACTGCTTTGAGCACAAGGGAAAGTGGTTTCTGGTTTGACGCACAAGCCCCGCCTTACAATGGCAAGCCGTTTTAACATTTTATTCCTAAAACAAACTAGTATCTATTTTCATGTTACTAGTACTTATTCATTAGCTACTAGTGCTTATTCTTTAGGCTATAGTGCATATTCTTTAAATACTAGTACTACTAAATACTTTAAATAATAAAGTAAATACTTTAAAAACGTTTTAAAAAGATACTAGTAGTTATTAATTAGATACTAGTACTTATTCCAAATGTTACTAGTAGGATTTTGAATTGAACTCTACAGTGGCCATTCTGACTAGTCCTAACATAAGACGAGTAAAAAAGCAGTTATGACTAATAAGATAAGAAATGTTACTAGTTATAATTACTAAGACACTTGTCTAATAAATAAGTCCTAGTCACAATTGGAATACATACTAGTCAGAACTGAATGGTTGATATCTGAATGACAGATACCCATAGAAATCAACGGCAAAAATGTGTTACTAGTAACAAAAGAATAGTTACTAGTCACTATCAAAATAAGTACTAGTATCCAATGTAAAAGTACTAGTATCTAATTAATAAGTTCTAGTAACTAATGAATAAGTTCTAGTATCAATGTATAAGTACTAGTGTCTAATGAATCATTTCTAGTAGCTAATGAATAAGTTCTAGTAACTAATGAATAAGTATTAGTAACTAATGAATAAGTTCTAGTAACTAATGAATAAGTTCTAGTAACTAATGAATAAGTTCTAGTAACTAATGAATCATTTCTAGTAACTAATGAATAAGTTCTAGTAACTAATGAATAAGTTCTAGTAACTAATGAATAAGTTCTAGTAACTAATGAATACGTTCTAGTAACTAATGAATAAGTTCTAGTAACTAATGAATAAGTTCTAGTAACTAATGAATAAGTTCTAGTAACTAATGAATAAGTTCTAGTATCAATGTATAAGTACTAGTGTCTAATGAATCATTTCTAGTAGCTAATGAATAAGTATTAGTAACTAATGAATAAGTTCTAGTAGCTAATGAATAAGTATTAGTAACTAATGAATAAGTTCTAGTAACTAATGAATAAGTTCTAGTAACTAATGAATAAGTTCTAGTAGCTAATGAATAAGTATTAGTAACTAATGAATAAGTTCTAGTAACTAATGAATAAGTTCTAGTAACTAATGAATCATTTCTAGTAACTAATGAATAAGTTCTAGTAGCTAATGAATAAGTTCTAGTAACTAATGAATAAGTTCTAGTAACTAATGAATCATTTCTAGTAACTAATGAATAAGTTCTAGTAACTAATGAATAAGTTCTAGTAACTAATGAATAAGTTCTAGTATCAATGTATAAGTACTAGTGTCTAATGAATCATTTCTAGTAGCTAATGAATAAGTATTAGTAACTAATGAATAAGTTCTAGTAACTAATGAATAAGTTCTAGTAACTAATGAATAAGTTCTAGTAACTAATGAATCATTTCTAGTAACTAATGAATAAGTTCTAGTAGCTAATGAATAAGTTCTAGTAACTAATGAATAAGTTCTAGTAACTAATGAATCATTTCTAGTAACTAATGAATAAGTTCTAGTAACTAATAAATAAGTTCTAGTAACTAATGAATAAGTTCTAGTAACTAATGAATCATTTCTAGTAACTAATGAATAAGTTCTAGTAACTAATGAATAAGTTCTAGTATCAATGTATAAGTACTAGTGTCTAATGAATCATTTCTAGTAGCTAATGAATAAGTATTAGTAACTAATGAATAAGTTCTAGTAACTAATGAATAAGTTCTAGTAACTAATGAATAAGTTCTAGTAACTAATGAATCATTTCTAGTAACTAATGAATAAGTTCTAGTAGCTAATGAATAAGTTCTAGTAACTAATGAATAAGTTCTAGTAACTAATGAATCATTTCTAGTAACTAATGAATAAGTTCTAGTAACTAATAAATAAGTTCTAGTAACTAATGAATAAGTTCTAGTAACTAATGAATCATTTCTAGTAACTAATGAATAAGTTCTAGTAACTAATGAATAAGTTCTAGTAACTAATGAATCATTTCTAGTAACTAATGAATAAGTTCTAGTAACTAATGAATAAGTTCTAGTAACTAATGAATAAGTTCTAGTATCAATGTATAAGTACTAGTGTCTAATGAATCATTTCTAGTAGCTAATGAATAAGTATTAGTAACTAATGAATAAGTTCTAGTAACTAATGAATAAGTTCTAGTAACTAATGAATAAGTTCTAGTAACTAATGAATCATTTCTAGTAACTAATGAATAAGTTCTAGTAGCTAATGAATAAGTTCTAGTAACTAATGAATAAGTTCTAGTAACTAATGAATCATTTCTAGTAACTAATGAATAAGTTCTAGTAGCTAATGAATAAGTTCTAGTAACTAATGAATAAGTTCTAGTAACTAATGAATCATTTCTAGTAACTAATGAATAAGTTCTAGTAACTAATAAATAAGTTCTAGTAACTAATGAATAAGTTCTAGTAACTAATGAATCATTTCTAGTAACTAATGAATCATTTCTAGTAACTAATGAATAAGTTCTAGTATCAATGTATAAGTACTAGTGTCTAATGAATCATTTCTAGTAGCTAATGAATAAGTTCTAGTATCAATGTATAAGTACTAGTGTCTAATGAATCATTTCTAGTAGCTAATGAATAAGTATTAGTAACTAATGAATAAGTTCTAGTAACTAATGAATAAGTTCTAGTAACTAATGAATAAGTTCTAGTAACTAATGAATCATTTCTAGTAACTAATGAATAAGTTCTAGTAGCTAATGAATAAGTTCTAGTAACTAATGAATAAGTTCTAGTAACTAATGAATCATTTCTAGTATCTAATGAATAAGTTCTAGTAACTAAGAAATAAGTTCTAGTAACTAATGAATAAGTTCTAGTAACTAATGAATCATTTCTAGTAACTAATGAATAAGTTCTAGTAACTAATGAATCATTTCTAGTAACTAATGAATAAGTTCTAGTAGCTAATGAATAAGTTCTAGTAACTAATGAATAAGTTCTAGTAACTAATGAATAAGTTCTAGTAACTAATGAATAAGTTCTAGTAGCTAATGAATCATTTCTAGTAACTAATAAATAAGTTCTAGTAACTAATGAATAATTTCTAGTAACTAATGAATAAGTTCTAGTAACTAATGAATAAGTTCTAGTAACTAATGAATCATTTCTAGTAACTAATGAATAAGTTCTAGTAGCTAATGAATAAGTTATAGTAACTAATGAATCATTTCTAGTAACTAATGAATAAGTTATAGTAACTAATGAATCATTTCTAGTAACTAATGAATAAGTTATAGTAACTAATGAATCATTTCTAGTAACTAATGAATCAGTTATAGTAACTAATGAATAAGTTCTAGTAACTAATGAATCTAGTAACTAATGAATAAGTTCTAGTAACTAATGAATAAGTTCTAGTAACTAATGAATAAGTTCTAGTAACTAATGAATAAGTTCTAGTAACTAATGAATAAGTTCTAGTAACTAATGAATCATTTCTAGTAACTAATGAATAAGTTCTAGTAACTAATGAATCATTTCTAGTAACTAATGAATAAGTTCTAGTAACTAATGAATAAGTTCTAGTAACTAATGAATAAGTTCTAGTAACTAATGAAATAAGTTCTAGTAACTAATGAATAAGTTCTAGTAACTAATGAATAAGTTCTAGTATCTAATGAATAAGTTCTAGTAACTAATGAATAAGTTCTAGTAACTAATGAATAAGTTCTAGTAACTAATGAAATAAGTTCTAGTAACTAATGAATAAGTTCTAGTAACTAATGAATAAGTTCTAGTATCTAATGAATAAGTTCTAGTAACTAATGAATAAGTTCTAGTAACTAATGAATAAGTTCTAGTATCTAATGAATAAGTTCTAGTATCTAATGAATAAGTTCTAGTAGCTAATGAATAAGTTCTAGTATCTAATGAATAAGTTCTAGTAACTAATGAATAAGTTCTAGTAGCTAATAAATAAGTTCTAGTATCTAATGAATAAGTTCTAGTATCTAATGAATAAGTTCTAGTAGCTAATGAATAAGTTCTAGTATCTAATGAATAAGTTCTAGTAACTAATGAATAAGTTCTAGTAACTAATGAATAAGTTCTAGTATCTAATGAATAAGTTCTAGTATCTAATGAATAAGTTCTAGTAACTAATGAATAAGTTCTAGTAACTAATGAATAAGTTCTAGTAACTAATGAATAAGTTCTAGTAGCTAATGAATAAGTTCTAGTAACTAATGAATAAGTTCTAGTATCTAATGAATAAGTTCTAGTATCTAATGAATAAGTTCTAGTAACTAATGAATAAGTTCTAGTAACTAATGAATAAGTTCTAGTAGCTAATGAATAAGTTCTAGTAACTAATGAATCATTTCTAGTAACTAATGAATAAGTTCTAGTAACTAATGAATAAGTTCTAGTAACTAATGAATAAGTTCTAGTAACTAATGAAATAAGTTCTAGTAACTAATGAATAAGTTCTAGTAACTAATGAATAAGTTCTAGTATCTAATGAATAAGTTCTAGTAACTAATGAATAAGTTCTAGTAACTAATGAATAAGTTCTAGTAACTAATGAAATAAGTTCTAGTAACTAATGAATAAGTTCTAGTAACTAATGAATAAGTTCTAGTATCTAATGAATAAGTTCTAGTATCTAATGAATAAGTTCTAGTAACTAATGAAATAAGTTCTAGTAACTAATGAATAAGTTCTAGTAACTAATGAATAAGTTCTAGTAACTAATGAATAAGTTCTAGTATCTAATGAATAAGTTCTAGTATCTAATGAATAAGTTCTAGTAACTAATGAAATAAGTTCTAGTAACTAATGAATAAGTTCTAGTAACTAATGAATAAGTTCTAGTATCTAATGAATAAGTTCTAGTATCTAATGAATAAGTTCTAGTAACTAATGAATAAGTTCTAGTATCTAATGAATAAGTTCTAGTAACTAATGAATAAGTTCTAGTAACTAATGAATAAGTTCTAGTATCTAATGAATAAGTTCTAGTATCTAATGAATAAGTTCTAGTAACTAATGAATAAGTTCTAGTAACTAATGAATAAGTTCTAGTATCTAATGAATAAGTTCTAGTATCTAATGAATAAGTTCTAGTAACTAATGAATAAGTTCTAGTATCTAATGAATAAGTTCTAGTATCTAATGAATAAGTTCTAGTAACTAATGAATAAGTTCTAGTAACTAATGAATAAGTTCTAGTAACTAATGAATAAGTTCTAGTAGCTAATGAATAAGTTCTAGTAGCTAATAAATAAGTTCTAGTATCTAATGAATAAGTTCTAGTATCTAATGAATAAGTTCTAGTAGCTAATGAATAAGTTCTAGTAGCTAATAAATAAGTTCTAGTAACTAATGAATAAGTTCTAGTAACTAATGAATAAGTTCTAGTAGCTAATGAATAAGTTCTAGTAACTAATGAATAAGTTCTAGTAGCTAATGAATAAGTTCTAGTAGCTAATAAATAAGTTCTAGTAACTAATGAATAAGTTCTAGTAACTAATGAATAAGTTCTAGTAGCTAATGAATAAGTTCTAGTAGCTAATGAATAAGTTCTAGTAGCTAATAAATAAGTTCTAGTATCTAATGAATAAGTTCTAGTAGCTAATAAATAAGTTCTAGTAACTAATGAATAAGTTCTAGTAACTAATGAATAAGTTCTAGTAGCTAATGAATAAGTTCTAGTAACTAATGAATAAGTTCTAGTAGCTAATGAATAAGTTCTAGTAGCTAATAAATAAGTTCTAGTAACTAATGAATAAGTTCTAGTAACTAATGAATAAGTTCTAGTAACTAATGAATAAGTTCTAGTAGCTAATGAATAAGTTCTAGTAGCTAATAAATAAGTTCTAGTAACTAATGAATAAGTTCTAGTATCTAATGAATAAGTTCTAGTAGCTAATGAATAAGTTCTAGTAGCTAATGAATAAGTTCTAGTAGCTAATGAATAATTTCTAGTAGCTAATGAATAAGTTCTAGTAACTAATGAATAAGTTCTAGTATCTAATGAATAAGTTCTAGTAGCTAATGAATAAGTTCTAGTAACTAATGAATAAGTTCTAGTAGCTAATGAATAAGTTCTAGTAACTAATGAATAAGTTCTAGTAACTAATGAATAAGTTCTAGTAGCTAATGAATAAGTTCTAGTAGCTAATAAATAAGTTCTAGTATCTAATGAATAAGTTCTAGTATCTAATGAATAAGTTCTAGTAGCTAATGAATAAGTTCTAGTAGCTAATGAATAAGTTCTAGTAGCTAATAAATAAGTTCTAGTAACTAATGAATAAGTTCTAGTAGCTAATGAATAAGTTCTAGTAACTAATGAATAAGTTCTAGTAGCTAATGAATAAGTTCTAGTAACTAATGAATAAGTTCTAGTAGCTAATGAATAAGTTCTAGTAACTAATGAATAAGTTCTAGTAACTAATGAATAAGTTCTAGTAACTAATGAATAAGTTCTAGTATCTAATGAATAAGTTCTAGTAGCTAATGAATAAGTTCTAGTAACTAATGAATAAGTTCTAGTAGCTAATGAATAAGTTCTAGTAACTAATGAATAAGTTCTAGTAGCTAATGAATAAGTTCTAGTAACTAATGAATAAGTTCTAGTAACTAATGAATAAGTTCTAGTAACTAATGAATAAGTTCTAGTAGCTAATGAATAAGTTCTAGTAACTAATGAATATCTTGTAGTATATTTAAACAAATGTACTAGCATCTAAAAAAAAGGCACTAGTACCTATAGAATACGTACTAGTACTTAATGGAATAGATAATATTATCTAAAAAATGAGTACTAGTAGCGTGAAAATAAATACTAGTACGTTTTAAGGATTAATGATAAGAAGGCTTGCCATAGTCTTCCTCTCTCATCTCACAGACCTGCTTTCAGAAGCCCCGCCCACGCAGCGTTGGGTGCCTCCTATTGGTGGTTTACGAACAGCCCAGTTATTTCTTTTGCAATACACACTCGCTTTCGGAGTTTCAGCCCAAATGCAAAGAACCTTTTATGATGATGCTTTCCTCAGTGCTTATATTTGCACTTCCCTACGCAATAAACCAGTTTAGGAATAGCACAAGGAGCAAGAAATATACTCCTCCCTCCCATCATCTCTGGCTCCGCCCCTTAACCTCAGCGTCACGTTCGGTTGTGCACAGAGCTTTATGTATTAACCGCGGTAGGCTCCGCCTCTTTCCGCAGCGTCAAGTTCGTTTACGCGGCGCGCTTTATAGCAACCGTTGCCCCGAGCTGCAGCGCCATAGTCACCGTAGTCCTGGCGACTGTAACCCACCAACAATAACAACAACAACCTCCTCCTCTCCGCTCCATCCTTACCACCACCTTCCTCTCATCCTCATCCTCATCCACACTAGTCCAGGTGAATATTTAAATACTAAAGGCTCGTTTTTCAAATGTGTTGACGTTTTAACCGCTGTATGATGGCTGTGGCTGCGTTTGTGTGTGATTATTAGCGCAAACCCCGAAGAGATCGTGTGTTTGTGACGGTTTTTATCGCTGTCGTCCCGCTGGCTCTTTCTCTGAAGGTTCGTTCTGTTTCTATTGATGCGGCGCGTCCAGATGTTTCGCTTCTCATCCGCTTTATTGCCCAAACCTGAGGAGAAAAAACACATCTGTGGTGGTTTGAATGATCCTAACGGATGAATATGAGTGTCACGGCGAGGAAACGCGATGGAAATGGTGTTGAATTGAAGCGCAGCATCATTTTCTCACGATGCAGGTGTTGCTAAGCGGCTAACGTTAGCATCGACTGAGGCGATTCTTTATCACATCATATCTGCTTCGCCTCAAAATCGCATCTTATGCGTATTTTCTTGTGTTTAGTCGTTAAACACAGGCTTTAAGTGCTATATTTTGGGTGATTTCCACCGTTGTGATGCTTTATCGTTAGCCTCAGACGCTCATTTGTAAACGAAACAATGAATTTGCTCTCCAGTCAGATGATTGTGTTCTTATTTTCGGGTGACTAACGCTACTGGAGGATTTTAGATGTGATTATGTGGGATGTAATGCCGCATATGAAGGTTATGTGTTTGACTTCTATTGTTATAAAGCATGAGTTACTCTTGCTAAGCTATTGGCCTTCTGTGGCCGTGTCTCGAACCCTATCGTGCTCCCTAAACAGGTGCTTCAATGGGCATCAGGGACCATGATGAGAGCTGGACCTTACACTGGTGTTGTTGTTTTTTGTTGTTGTAGTGTGTATGTAGGATGTTTAGATGTCTGTGTAATTATCATCACACAGCTGTGTGAAAGCCACCTGTTCATAAGCAGGTTCATTTATAACACACACCACTCACACATATTGACATATCTCACTAGCTTGCAATTGTAATCTCGATTGGACATTGATTCATTTGGATTTATGCGTTTTTCTTATACAGGGAGGGAACCTATTAATATAATATTACAGGTTAGTTAAGAACATTATAATCCCTTATAGTAACACTTTATTGTAAGGTTTAGTTATTAACTATTAACTAGTTGCTTATTATCATGCATATTACTAAGATATTGTCTTTTTATTAGCACTAAAGCTCATATTAATGCCTTATTCTGCATGAGCTTATTCTACATCCCTTAATCCGACCCAATACCTAAACTTAAATGCTACAAAAAACCTTACTTAGTATTAATAAGCAGTAAATTAGGAGTTTATTGAGGCAAAAGTCATATTAATAGTGAATATGTGTTCCCCATACTAAAGTGTTACCTAACTTGGTAATGGCATAATTATAATTACTCCAAATAGTTTTGCTCATCTCTAGAGTTATTTTTCTACCTGACGCAGTTTATGGTCACTGAATGGCAGTTCACTCAAAAATGTAAATTCTGTAATTAATCCGTAAACCCTTCGTTCATCTTCAACACAAATTAAGATATTTCTGATGAAATCCGAGAGCTCTCTGACCCCTCCATAGACACTAGGATTGTAAATTGCACGGTTCATCACGATTCGATACGATATCGATTATCATAGTCGGCGATACGATACTTTCCGATACCTCAAAAAGTTCTGTGATACAATTCAAGGGGTATAGCAATCGATATTTGGATATTATGTGCTTATTTTACAAAACCAGTTACATTTTTATTAACTCAAAACTGCAACTAAAATATATAACAAACATTTATTTCAAATTTTCACATCCTTTTACCTTTCGTGAAGATTCAGCACTGGCCGGATCGCTCTATCGACTGTCCCGAGCATCTTTCACAAGGTCATTTAAACGATAAAATAAAAAAAAATAACCAATGCACGCGTTGGCGATAATGCATAGACTGACAATGTGTGAAAATATGGAGTGTTAAAACAAACGTGCCTCTTAAATATATAAATAGCTTACAGCTATTGATTGATGTGGCGTCAATGCGTCGCTAGACATTAGATCGATGTATTGTTACACCCCTAGTACAGCAATTTAATGGACACTTTCAAGGGCAAGAAAGGAAGTAAAGACATCCTTAAAATAGCTCATGTGACTCCAGTGGGTCAGCCTTAATGTTATGAAGCTGCGAGAATATGCCTGTCACGATAACTACTTTTTGTTTTGCGATATATCGTCCCAGAAATAATTGCGATAAACGATATTGTCATTTTATTTTTATAAATACAACACAAACACACACAGAGATCGCGCGCGCCTCATACAAAACCATTCAGTAGCGCAGAAATGTATTGTCAACACTGTTCTGTGATTTATCAGTAAAATAGCTTAGAAACTGAAAAGTTCTAGCATATATTTCTTGATAACTAAAACTCAGCTTCACTATTAGTAGAGAGACGCTGGCAGGTAGAGTTAATTCACACGCAATCACCCACTAATGCATTCATATACATGTAATCTTTATTGTGCTACTTTATCTGTATCGTATTCAGAACGAACAGAAATCTGTGAGAAATATAACGACCATAAGACAAAAGAACTGATGCAGAAGCTGTGATGTAGGATCAATAACCTTATGGTAGGGCTGCACGATTAATCGAAATCGAACCGCAATCGCGAGTTGGCTTGTGTGCGATTATGAAAGCTCAAAGGCTGCAATTTTAATGAAATAAATAAATGCCCAGTGTGTTAGCGAAGAGCGGCTCTGTGGTCAGGAGTAAACGCTGCTCCGTCTGAAAGACTGCGAGTTTGAGTCGCTTTAAAGTGTGTGTGGAAAAGAAACACGAGTCAAACATCTTCACAAACTATTGAAGCGTTCATAAACCTGTTCAACAAAAGACAACGTTTAATAACATGTTTACCTCCCTTCATATCGTCAGTCGAGTGTGTGTGAGCTGATGAGGCTTCTCATCAGAGTGAGGCAGACGACGCGTTATTTTATAGTATTATATACAGTGATAAAGTCTATGTCAATCAGCACTGCATTATAATATACTTTAAAATATGAAAATAACCTTGATGGCTTGAAGAACTCAAATACTCCATATTTAGCTGCAGTCGTGTTTATTGTCGTCATGTTTAATCAAAGCGTCTCTATCTTCTGTATACAGCGTCAGGAATTATCTTAAAAATTAACGTCATTACTTCTCTGAGGCAAATGTGGCGTTTTCCGCTCGAGGGCACCCTCTGGCTTTCAGTATGAATTAAAAACTTTTGGGTAATAAATAACACGAAAATAATACTTAATACATTTTAAAACTTATAAAATAGTTATACATTTATAGGACAATCCATGTTTTCCTTCAATATACAGGAGTTTTTTCTAGGGATGGGACGAAATATCGTTTGACAAAATATCGCGATACAAAACGTGACGAAACGCATCGAGGTCGAAAAAAATGTATCGCGAAATAAAGATAGATGGCACTGCTGCATGATTTGCGTAGAATGAGGGTGGGGTGCAGCAGCAAACATTAATAGGGAAAGAAAAGGGTTGACATTAGCATTAATATTCTAAACCAAAAATGCAGTTATTGCCTACATAAACTACCATATTTTCTGTTTAACTTTTATTAGACTCCAGAAAGAAAAGTGTGTTTTTTCACTGAGCACATTCTCTGCAGTCTGAGCGCGATGCACTGCAGCTCACTCTCGCTCATTCTGAGGTAAATCATTAACACCATCACCCCGCTTATCGTACACGTGTTTTATTGAGCTAAATACATTACAATCGGCTAAAACGAATGCACAGGTTACTTTCCTGAACAAGCGCGCTCCCGAGTCCGTGTTCTTCACACTGTCCACGTGAATCGCGGCCCAGTTCGGCGCGCAGCGCACACGCAAAATACCGGCAGTTCAACAGGAAATGCGGATCTCTTAAAGGGGCCGCACTATATTCCTCCTCGTGTAATATGGACCTCCTCCAGGTATGGTGTGGTTCTGGTTCGCTCTCTGGTACACATTAACAATTTTTCATACGAACTTTGCCCTGTTCTGAATTAAACTGCCAGTGTAAAAACTCCCTTTATATTCTTAAAATGAGAGAAATCACTAACAGTTGCTTACTCATTATTTTTAAGTTTAGGCTTAAGAGAACAATTTCTTAGATAAACATATCTATGACCTTTGATATGTCTAGTCTTCATGCTGTATTGATTATTATTGAATAAGTATGGTTTCACTAATAATAAATGTACATTTGCATAAAGCATGCATATTTGCCCATACCTATGTTGATTAGAGTATTAAAAACTTAATTTAAACTTAATTTAAGATACATTTACAATTCCTAAAAAGGTGCGATTTAAAATCGAGTTAACTCATGACAATCATGCAGTTAATCGCGATTCAATATTTTAATCGATTAACAGCCCTACAGTGCCCTCCACAATTATTGGCACCCCTGTTTAAGATGTGGTCACGGACTTCTAAAAATTCTTCTTTTTTTTTAAACAACATAGAACCAAAATGCAAAAAAAGAGAAAAATCCTACCTTTCGTTTAAGTACATTACTTTGGTGGTAAAAAAAAAATCACAGATTTGAAAAAAATAAAAATAAAATTTGATATCGTATCGTGACGTATCGTATCGTAACCCTGGCATATCGAGGTGCATCGTATCGTGAGTTTAAGTGTATCGTCCCATCCCTAGTTTTTTCCCCCACAGTGGATGCACAAGAGGATCATATTTCATATTAAAGACAGACTTTAAGAAATTGATATCACAGATAAACAACACAGATCAGATTTTTATAATATATATATATATATATATATATATATATATATATATATATATATATATATATATATATATATATCTTTTAATTTTTAATTTTTTTTAAAAACCTTTACACTTAGACCTTTCTAATTTGTTTTAGTCATAGGCTGTCTGCATATTAATAGGTAACCCAGCAGTTTTTAAAAAAAAATACATTTTCTGTAAAATATTACTAAAATAAAAATAATTAGTATTAGTATTATATTGTTATATTTATTCTGACATACTCTATTTTTTTATTTGTAATAATAAAAATATGTTATTGTAATGGTAATATTTCTTATTTGTAAAAATATTTTTAGCAGTAATAATAATCATAATAATTATTATTAGTCATATTAATATATAAACACAAAATGTTATATACACACTTTTAATTTGTAAAAAATAAATAATAATAATAACAATAATCGCATTTTAAATCGCAATTTTACCCAGAATAATCTCAATTATATATTTTCCCCAAATCGTGCAGCTCTAGATGAAACCAAGCGGCTCCTCCCGCGATCGCTCCTGAAGCTGATACGGAAGTAATGTAAACTGCAATTCCTCAACTGGCCACACGGTACAACAATTTTTGGTACCGCAACATCCCTTGCTGGAAACATTTAATACCCAATTACTGAACTATTATTTGAAAGAGTATTGTGCACTTCAGGTGTGTTCATTCATAGGATCTTTTTACCTGGCACAGAACACTTATTTTTTGAGAGTTGATTAAGTGAGAGAAGATCCTATTGTAATGTTTACTAATGTATTACATAACAAAAATCAAATGTAGCTTTGAAGAAAAAGTTAATTTTTGTTTGTATATGCTGTCAATTATAGCTCTTAGAAAGAAAATCGGAATCGGCCGATCTCACTAACAAAAAAAAATCGTAATCGGTGCATCTCTAATCCATTCCTTTATTAACAAGACACCAGTTTTCATTTCAATAAAAGAACAAAATGTTTAAAACCTTAACATTAGACAGTACTTAACATTACATTAGGCGGAGGTTAGAAACTTTGTTTGAAATCTGTTTTAATTTAAAGTATCTGTGCATTACACACAAAGGATTGTCTTTACCTAATGCTGAAAGTATTGTCAGTGTCTGTTCTAAAAAACACACCAGTTTATCCTGTTCTCTGCATCTTGGGTGGCATTTAAGAACCAAGGACATCTCATATATATCGCTATATATATCGTTATCGCAAGAGGCTGCAATGTGTATCACAATATGGACTTTAGGCCATATCGCCCATCCCTAATGTGTCTGTAATGAGTGTTTTATTGGTCGTATCCTCACTGCATCATTTTGTAGGGCTTTGCAAACCTGTATTACCTCTAGTGTGGAGTTTTCTACAATATTCACTCATCATGACTGTAAAATAGGGCATTCTAGTCAATCTACTGCTGTATTTCCTCTCAATCAGTAGAAAATGTGGTTAACACCGGTGATGCATGGGGAAAACAATACCTTCATATACCTAGGGTTGGGTATCGTTTGGTTTTATGATACCGGCGCCAAAATGATACTTTTAATAAAAAAGAGCCACAAAACGATGGTGGATGACCATAACGAATGGCTTTTTATTAAATCTTTTTTTAAATAAATTATTTAATTTATTAAAACTTTAATGTATACTTCAATATATAAATAAATACAAAACACAACAAATTAACTTAAATTCACAGTAAAACCTAACCCAACTACAATAGGCATAATTTAACACTAAATAACAGTTACAGCTAGGCCTGTCGCGATAGTCAATAAATCAATTAATCGCACGATTTAAAAAAAATGAGCTTGATCATTTTTCCGGCCGCGATAATTTGCATGCTTGTTTGTTTTCCTCGTCTCTCTCGTTGACTGCGCGCGCGCCGCGTTTGGGGAGATGTTTATTCTCGCCGCGCAGTCCGGGTGCCGGTAGCCTGACGTGGTCATACTCAATTCTAGTCAGAATATGAGTCTGAAACCGCTCCATTGGGATGTGATTATGAGGCGTGTTTCAACCATAGACTGTAAAAAAATATGGACGTAGCGTCCGTGACGTCACCCATAGGATTCTGATAAGCCGTTCTGAAGCTGAAAGTATGGGCGAGCTGGGCGTTGCCATCTTGTGAGCGAGTCATCGCGTGTCACTCCCGGATAACAGAAAATGGGCAAAAAGGCGGGATGTGCGCGGAGCTGAGGTGACGCAATAACTATAGACGGCGGATAAATGGCTATCCACTTGTAACCACGCCCTTAATTATGCAGAACCTTAAGGCTTTATATAACGTAAACGAATGAGTTATAAAAAAATTCACCCCCCTCAGAGTTGTCATGAAGATCAACATTAGCCTTATAAACCAAAACCACAATTTGTACCAGGCTGTAAACATGTTTTTTTCTGCTTTAAAGTTGAGAATTTTAACATGGGGCTCAATGAGATTCTGCTCCCTTCTGGAGCCTGCCTCTAGTGGCCAGTTGAGGAATTGCAGTTTACATTACTTCCGTATTGGCTTCAAGAGAAATCGCGGGAGGTTGCCGCTTGGTTTCAACCGAACCAGGTTCGGTTAAAACACGCCTCATAATCGCAGCCCAATGGAGCAAACCAATCAGAACAACGAAGCGACGCATTGTCAAATGTCAACAGACAGAGCTCAAATGCAATGTATTGCCAAGTCCGCGTTTCTTTCCGCGGTTATGTATGTCCAAGGGTTGAAGCGACTATTATGTGATATATAGACTCATGAGTGTGAATTTTAGCAGGCAATCTTGCCAAAATAACACACATTTTACCCCCCAAACACCATTTTTCCCCCGGAGAACCCCACGAGAAGCCATTGCTTAGGGCTAGTAGTTGGCGGGTTTTGTTGTAAAAACTTGGCAACCCTGTCTGCACACGCACTGGAATAAACGACCTTTGCCGGTGTTAAATAATTTATTGATACACAGAGTACTTACCCAACATGATCATCATCTTTGAGAGAAATTATGAAGGTGAATGCATATACAAACAAGCTCTCCGTTTAGGATTCCAGTAAATATAATCCAAGCTCCTTTGATGACGTGATGATTACGGTACTGTGGATCATCTGTCCGTCATCGTCTAAAGCCCGCCCTGATGATTTCAGATAATTACTCCTCTATGGAGCAAGGCCAGACCGAATTGCCAGACCTAAAAATGTTGTGGGCGGGGCTAAATTCGGCTGGCATCCAGGCTAGGGTGCCGGTGTTATGACCCTCAAGCTCGACCAGCTTCTCCTGGAGCTCGTGCTTCTTAGGTTGCGGAGCTGCAAGCAAAGTTACAAAATTTGATGTGCAATTTTGCGGCAAGCGAAATGGGGTCTCGCGCACTCCGCGTTGACGTTATTTTTGCCGCGCGCACCCTCGCGCTCGAACAGACGCGTCGAGTATAAACAAGGCGTAAAGCTACACTGAAGTCGGCAGTTTGATAAATGCAAGTTAATTCTTCAGTTCAATCTTTGTGTGCTAAAGGCACATAAGTTCCTGTAGAGATAGCAATACACATTCTCTATTTAATCATCTAAATAAATTAAAAGCATGTCATCAATGTCTTCTCTATTGCTGGATCAAAATCTCACGAGCTTTCCTCAGAGATGGTCAAGTTGTTTGAGATTGATTACATGATATAACTTTTTTTTTTAATGCTGTATCCTAAACTGTTGATAATTAAGTTATCATATGCTGAAGTAAATTTCTGGAGTGTTAATGATTAAAACAAAAAACAAGAACCGTACAGAACCCAACCGTGGGTTTTGTGAACCGTGCCTAATATGCACCTCATCTGTTGCAGTTTTTTTTTTTTGGTTTTTTGTTTATTTATTGTAATGATTTATTGATTAATGATTTATTTATTGATATTTTAAATGTTTTCCGTTTTCAGTGTTAAATAGTCTTTAGAAATAAAAGTTTATTGATCTTTGAAAAAATGTACCTGCATTAAAATGCCATTATCATTATTTTAGATGAAAATGGTCTCAGAACGACAATATTATCGTTTATCACAATAATTTCTTGGCCAACTTATCGTCCAGCAAAATTTGTTATCGTGACAGGCCTGGTTACAGCGCTAATATCAGCAAGCTAGTCTGTATTCTTATGCTGCCTTCATGTGCTGTTGGAAGTTTCTTACTTCCCACTTCAGAAGTCGTGATTATTATGAGCTTGTTGTGTTCAGGTGCTTTGTTTTTGGAAAGAATGGAGGATGCCAGGTTCAAACTTTTGTGGGAAAATGTTATTTTAACACTAAGCATTTCAGTCATTTCCCAGTCCCAGAAAAATCACTGGCAAACACAGCAGCACAACACGAAAGCATATCGTTTATAATCACATTTACAATAAAGGCATAATGTAGACAATAAAGGCTGCTTAAAGACTAAAATGGGAATAATAATAATAATTCATTACATTTATATAGCGCTTTTCTAGACACCCAAAGCGCTTTACATAGAAGCGGGAATCTCCTCAAACCACCACCAATGTGCAGCATCCACCTGGATGATGCGACGGCAGCCATATTGCGCCAGAAAGCTCACCACACACCAGCTGATTGGTGGAGAGGAGACCATCAATGGCCAATGGGCAAATTTGGCCAGGATGCCGGGGGTTACACCCCTACTCTTTTTCCGAAAGACATCCTGGGATTTTTAATGACCACACAGAGTCAGGACCTCGGTTTAACGCCTCATCCGAAGGACGGTGCTCATTGTCAGTATCGTGTCCCCATCACTATACTGGGGTGTTAGGACCCACACAGACCACAGGGTGAGCGCCCCCTGCTGGCCTCACTAACACCTCTACCAGCAGCTCCTGGTTTTCCCAGTTGGTCTCCCATCCAGGTACTGACCAGGCTCAGCCCTGCTTAGCTTCAGTGTGAAACCAGTCTTGGGCTACAGGGTGATATGGCTGCTGCAATAGTTTTAGTAATAGGCTCTCTCCTGAACGCTGGGTTTTGGTGGGCGTGTCACTGGAGACTTGGAAATAAACTCCCACGGATAGGATTGGAGAAGATTTGCATATTTAATGAGCTTAAGCTCCGCTGTCAGTTTAGTTCACATGACCGATGGCCAGCAGCCATATCACCCTGTAGCCCAAGACTGGTTTCCCACTGAAGCTATGCAGGGCTAAGCCTGGTCAGTACCTGGATGGGAGACCAACTGGGAAAACCAGGAGCTGCTGGTAGAGGTGTTAGTGAGGCCAGCAGGGGGCGCTCAACCTGTGGTCTGTGTGGGTCCTAACACCCCAGTATAGTGATGGGGACACTATACTGTCAATAAGCACCGTCCTTCGGATGAGACGTTAAACCGAGGTCCCGACTCTCTGTGGTCGTTAAAAATCCCAGTATGTCCTTCGATAAAGAGTAGGGGTGTAACCCCGGCATCCTGGCCAAATTTGCCCATTGGCCTCTGTCCATCATGGCCTCCTAATCATCCCCCTCTCCTGATTGGCTTCATCACTCGGTCTCCTCTCCACCAATCAGCTGGTGTGTGGTGAGCGTTCTGGTGCAATATGGCTGCCGTCGTATCATCCAGGTGGTGCTGCACATTGGTGGTGGTTTGAGGAGATTCCCCGCTTCAATGTAAAGCGCTTTGAGTGCCTTGAAAAGCGCTATATAAATCGAACACATTATTTTTTATTATTTATTACATGAGAGAGGAGGGATTGTTTTCAAAGTGGCAACCAGAATGATTCTCTCGACCACAGGGCTTGTAAACGTCTTTATCAAACAAACACAATGATTTATTTCTCATCTACCCGTGATTGATTGGACTATTATTTTTATATTACACATAGCCCGCATGATCGGTCAATATAAGCGTGAACCGCAAGCACACACACACACGTGCGCGGGTATCCTTCAAATATCAAGTCCAGAGACACAACAGCACAGATCAAGAACAGAATATTATGAGATTCATCGGCCTGCCAGGCTTTGCAAGGCCCATACGTGTCTGAGTCCAGCGTGCTAAATCACAATATGATTTTTTTAAACTATTTATTTGTATGATACATAAGTAAATGAAATAAGTATTTGAACACCTGTCTATCAGCTAGAATTCTGACCCTCAGCGACCTGTTAGTCTGCCTTTAAAATCTTCACCTCCACTCCATTTATTATCCTAAATTAGATGCTCCTGTTTGAGGTCGTTAGCTGCATGAAGACACCTGTCCACCCCATACAATCAGTAAGAGTCCAACAACTAACATGGCCAAGACCAAAGAGCTGTCCAAAGACACGAGAGACACACTCATACACCTCCACACGGCTGGAAAGGGCTACGGGGAAATGGCCAAGCAGCTCGGTGAAAAAAGGTCCACTGTTGGAGCAATCATTAGAAAATGGAAGAAGCTAAACATGACTGTCAATCTCCCTCGGACTGGGGCTTCATGCCAGATCTCACCTCGTGGGTCTCAATGATCCTAAGGTGAGAAATCAGCCCAGAACTACACGGAGGAGCTGGGCAATGACCTGAAAAGGGCTGGGACCACCGTTTCCAAGGTTACTGTTGGTAATACAGACGTCATGGTTTGAAATCATGCATGGCCTGAAGGTTCCCCTTAAACCAGCACATGTCCAGGCCCGTCTTAAGTTTGCCAATGACCATTTGGATGATCCAGAGGAGTCATGGGAGAAAGTCATGTGGTCAGATGAGACCAAAATATAATTCCACTAAACGTGTTTGGAGGAAGAAGAATGATGAGTACCATCCTAAGAACACCATCCCTACTGTGAGGCATGGGGGTGGCAGCATCATGCTGTGGGGGTGTTTTTCTGCACATGGGACAGGGCGACTGCACTGTATTAAGGAGAGGATGACTCCTGTATTGCGAGATTTTGGGGAACAACCTCATTCCCTCAGTTAGAGCATTGAAGATGGGTCGAGGCACGGTCTTCCAACATGACAATGACCTGAAGCACAGCCAGGATAACCAAGGAGTGGCTCTGTCAGAAGCATATCAAGGTTCTGGCATGCCCTAGCTGGTCTCCAGACCTAAACCCAATAGAGAATCTTTGGAGGAGCTCAGACTCTGTGTTTCTCAGCAACAGGCAAGAAACCTGACGAATCTAGAGAAGATCTGTGTGGAGGAGTGGGCCAGAATCACAGTGTGTGCAAACCTGCTGAAGAACTACAGCAAACGTTTGACCTCTGTAACTGCAAACAAAGGCTACTGTACTAAATATTAGTTGATTTTCTCAGGTGTTCAAATACTTATTTGCAGCTGTTTTATAAAAATAAGTAGTTAAAAAAATCATACATTGTGATTTTTTTTTAAATTATGTCTCTCTCAGTGGATCTACGATGGCAATTTCAGACCCCTCCATGATTTCTAAGTGAGAGAACTTGCCAAATAGCAGGGTGTTCAAATACTTATTTTCCTCTCTGTATATCAAAAGCTCAAGGGAAAGTTGATTTCTCAGTTCATCATCCCTTTAAAGTTAGGAGATTGGGATGATCTAATGATTTTTTATTGTGGTGCATCTTTACCAAATCCCATCCAACTAATGAAGTCCGTCATGTTATTCTCAGGGCACATTCTGTCGTTTTCTCCCCCATCAGTCCGTTAATGCCAAACCGAGAGGACAGGATGTCAGAAAGCGCTAGTTATCAGCTCACGTTACCACTTATCTACGGTCAGGTGTAGTCGAGCCACCTGTCCGCCGTATCCTATTGCCTTTCCAATCGCTTTAAGAGATACTGATTGAGTAAATAATTCATATCCATTTCATTTCAAGCTAAACCCATAGAGGTTCACGGCTCACGAGCGTGTGGGCGGATGCTGCACAGAAAAAACTCTTCTACAGGTTTCTTTTTAATCAAGATTAATCAAGACTATTTTATTTTAGCTTTATTTTAGTGTGTTTTTTTATCTAATCCACCCCTGGAAATGCTAAATATACATCAGGTGCTGTCACACGTCTTTGTGTTTCTGTATTCTGGACATTTTTGCTTCACGCTCGGTTTGTTAAGTTGATTTGTTTTTTGTTTGATTGGAATATACAGTCAAACCTAATTTTGTTCACACGCCTTCAAACACTTTCTCACATTAATCACATGTTATTCGCTATAATGATAATCAAATATGAGCAGAACTCAAGAGTTTAACTGATTCATCGTGATAATGTCAGATAACTTTGATAGAAATGGGATGTAATGGGTTACAATCCACCAATCAGCTGTTAGATGTATTCGATAATACCAGTTTAGCTCGACCAATGGTTCATTTTGTTCTGTCTGTGGGGTTAAAGGTCACATTAGCAATTAAAGAAAAAACACTGAAGCAAAACATGCTCAGGTCATTTTGATTTTGATCAGTTTTACTGGTAGTCACTGTATGAGGATTTTTTGGGTATAATATGTCACAGTTGATTTTATTTCTCTCTCCTCTCTTACATAAGTGAACTATAGGTGTCCTCACACACTAGTGAAACATTATATCTGTGTCTGAATCATGTTTGGTTTGACTGTATGACGCTAGAGATCTTATGGGTATTTCAGTAGCCGATTCTATAGTTGTCTTGATTTTATTATATATATATATACACACACACAAAATTAATGGTTCAGTACAGCAGGGGGGAGAAAACTAAATATAAAATAGCTTTTTTTAATTAAACGGTAGTTTACTGATAACATTTTGTGTGTTAAGTTTATTAAGGATAAAAACACGATAGGCTGAAAAAAAGTGAAATTCCACATTACTTTCTTGCTTTTGTTTTAATAGAAAAGTCATTCAAGACTTATAATTTTATGCTTTATACTTTTTATCTCACACAAAGGTTGTGTAAGTGATTCAGCAAACATAATCGCAGATAGTTGAGAGATACATATTTGGATTTATTACAGGTCATCGCTGAAGATTTGAAGAGAGAGAGAGAGAGAGAGAGAGTATATTGGTTTGATTTCTTTAAAAAAAAAAAGTTAAAATATGCATGGCATTTATATTAAAACTATAAAACTAAAATTAAAACAGTGGAAAAACCCTGAAACTGTTAACCTGTAGAAAGAAAAAACCCCACACATCTTTAATCTGCGCTTTAAACGATCACATAATTGTAATGACGATTAATTTGATTAATTGTGCAGCTCAAGTCTGTCATATCAGCTACATAAAATCATAATGAGAACATCATAATTGTGTGCTTAGGACATGGATTTTAATGGTGAGATTTGTTTTCGTAATCAGGCTCTCAAAATGATATACAATTTTTTGCAGAAGAAGTTTCCTAGATTCCGGTTGTTTCTTTTAAGGGAATCAGATGTCAATTAATTCTGGATAAACCAACAAGTAAACAATTCATGGCAAATGTGTTCACATTTTATTTGAATAAAGTGCAACCAACAGTTTAGGTTGAATTAACAGGAAGTTAACATTTTCTGCTCTCATGTTCAATAAAAGAACAGTAAGTGCAACCAACATACCACTACTGCTTGTTTTTCAACATAAAAATTACTATATTAATATCAAAATAAAGTGCAACTAACATCTCTTCAGGTTTAATTAACAGTAGGTTTACCTGCTACTTTTGCTGTTGTTTTTCAACATAAAAATAATACAAATATAATATTAATATCAAAAATAAAGTGCAACCAACATTTCTTCAGATTGAATGAGCAGTGGCTGAACCTGCTGCTACTAAAAACAGCGAGCGACTTCTTTACAACAGCTCCGTCTTTACTAAAGCCAAAGTGTTTCCACCAACTGGACCGCAATGGTGGCCTGATCATTTCTGGCTCGTTGGCTTCTGCTCTGTCATCCGCTGTCATGACACATCCTGTCCGCGCTGTGTTTTGTTTTCTTTGCGCGGCTGCTGGCGCGTGTCTGACGTCACATATAGGTAGACTGAGTAACGTTTAACGCCTTTACCATTAAAAGTGCTAAGAAAAAACACCCAGATAAAGTCTGACGTGCTTAAATCAAATGCGTTATTTCCCATTACCGATACAATCGATCGATTACCTTTTAAAACGATATTAGATCGATATATGTCGTCCGGAAGGCCAACTTGCCGAGCACAAATCGATGTAGTTGGATCATAGGAATATAAATCGATACATCGATGTAGTAGATTAATCGTTACAACCCCTACTTTTTTTCCATGACTACACATACAAAATATATTTTTACTGCTTGTTCAAATGGCTTAATTAAAATGAGCTAAAGCAACACAATTGCTATACATTTTTCCAAACTTAATTTGATTGTGTTCAATCTAGGGATGCAGGATATTGGATTTTTGCCGATATCCGATATTTTTCAGCTCATTTTGGCCGATGCCGATACCGATGCCGATATATGTTTATTTTTTCCCTTCGTTTGGAAACAACACCATTTTGAGCAAAAACTATTTTTTTTCATTCTGGTTTGAGATTTCTGAGGTATCCTTAATAAAAGGATTCTTGTTGAAGATAAATAAATTTTAATAAAGTTCTTTTTATAATAAGAGTATATTAAAAGCTCTGAAAATAACAATAATAAAGTCAGTAATTTTTCACCCCAGATGCAGCTGTAACCTAAATATTGTATTTTTGGATTTTACGTTTGTGCACATGAAGTGGGGGTGGCATGACATCCGTTGACGCTGTCTTTTAATTCTATAATTATTGTAGAGCTCCTTGGATTATTTTTCATCATCCATTTCATAAAATTTTATTACAGATTAATACACTGTATATAAAAGTATTTAATTTACAAGTGTCATGCTTGTGATTTATGACATCATTACTGATTTGTTTATTCTGAACAAGAAGTAACTTCAATGTATTTGTGTATTCTACTTTTCATTGTATTAGTGTAACAACAGTGCCCCCACTACATGTATAAATATATAGCGGTCTAGCTGGAGGGCACTAGGACCTGGAGGAGCTTCTGCTGCTGTGGAGGCTGCCGCACGCGCTAGAGAGTGGGGAGACGCGATTGGGCATGTTTTGGGCTAGTTTTGTTGTGAAAACGTGGCAAATCTGCTGCTGACGGTCACGTCCTTCTGTACGTGCATTCAGAAATTCAAGGCAGCATTTAAAAACAGTCAATATAAATCACTGTACATGCAATGTATTTTCTTGTTTTCACTTGAAGAATGACCGCAGTGCTGACATGGTCTCATCGCTGTAGCACTCCTTGCACACGTGAGTTACTGCAGGCGCATATCAACACGTTATCATATCGGCAAGGCATATCGGCATAATGTTTTCATATCGACCGATGCCGATTTTTATATTTTAAGCGTTTATTGGCCGATTCCGATGTCGTGCCGATAATATCGTGCATCCCTAGTCAAATCCACTTGAATTGAAGTCAAACTTTATTCATTTGTGTTGTTACATGAATGATTTGTGTTGCATTATAACTGAAACTGGGCGGGGCTTGTTAGTATGCTTTGCATAAGGTTAAATCAAGTGCGAGTTAATGTTGTTTTATATGTAAAAGTGTTTTTATGTATTTTTGAGCAAGATTAGAAAGGGGGAGATTTGATTGTGTTAAATAGAGTTTTATATTTAATTATGTTGGGATTATTAGAACAATTTAAATGATTGTGGGTTACCATTGTGGAGACTATTGTCATAGCGGCTTTACTGAAGGAGCTTTTAATGCTTTAATGTGTGCTATTGCCAGCTAAAAGTTCATCAACTAGCCAGTGCAGTATTATAATTCAGTTGTGTAACATTAAAGTATATGAAGTTGAAGTGGATGAATGAATATTATGAAATTGAAAGTCTGAATCATGTCAGGGAGTCATATAAAATTAACTTTGAAACTATTTAATTAAGTCACTTAAAATGTATTCATTCCATGATGTTGAAGTTACATGGATTTGATTCATGTGGGACTGATGTATACAATTAAATAATGTAAATCCAAGACACTTATTTCCGTGTAAGATGAGACGAAGACGAGATGACAAACGTCCTTAAACGATAAATATCATCATGCAATATCGTTGACAAAAAAGACGAAAGAACAAAAGAAGACTAAAATGTAGTTTAAACTAGGGATGCCACAATTCTCAATATAATATTGAACCGTTCAGTACAGCAAATGCGCGCTGATGAATTGCGTTTTTTTCTGGTTTTGCATTTAATGAAATATTTCTATTTCTCTCCATTTGAAATATTCCTCTCCGTTTATTTCGGCTGTGTTTGAGTGTGCCTGTGAGTCTACGCTCTGATATGAGTAAATATCCAATCATATGCACTAAAGTTAGGCGGTGTTTAGGCACACTAGAAATGCTGGAGTCAGAGTTATAATCACACTATAGTCCAGAGGCTAGTTGCATAAACTTGAGCATTAAAGGGACAGTTCACCCTCAAATGAAATTAAAGCCATCTTTTACTCACTCTGCTGTTGATTCAATGCTCTATGTCCTTCTATCCCTTTCGGATCTCAAAAGCATTAATTTTAAAAATAGTTCTGCTCTCACTGCTTCCTATAATGGCAGTGGATAGCGACCATGCACTGTAAAAAATTCTATATTCAATAAGTTATGAGAACATGTTTTTACGTTGTTTTAACAAGTTATGGAAAATGTAACTCATTTTTTTTAAGTCAGTTTAACATAATTGAAGTTGAAATCACTTAAACATCCAAGTTGATTGTACTTAAAAATATCAGGCTGTGACTTTTTTTTTTTTTACAGTGTGGTAAAAGTAAAACAATACAAAAATGATACAAAAGTATGACGCAATGATACAGGGAGACACGCAGCACATATGGAAAGTGTCCTGGAGGCATACTTTAAGGTTTTTACGAGTAATAAACTATTATTCCTCCAAACAATGAGCTCGGCCGCTACTCTGAGGCGTTCCTGTAATGACTCGTACGAACCGTCAGCAAGCCTGCATTTATTTGATCAAAAATTCAGATTTAATTTTATTTTTATATTGTGATATATTATTACAATTTAAAATATTTGGTTTTCAATTTATTATACTTTAAATGATCGTTTATTTCTGTGATCAAAGCTGAATTTTCAGGATCATTCCTCCAGTCTTCAGTGTCACATGATCCTTCAGAAATCATTCTCATTTGCCAGTTTGTCTGACAAAGCTGTCAGGAGAGATTAATGTTGGTGGACTTGAACTTGAAAACGGTGTGTACTGACGTCTTTACGCAGTTGAAACAGCATTTCTTTTAGTGTTCATTCATGTTTATTTCATGCTTATCAATAAAGGAAGAGATAATCGGTTCACAAGCAGCTTTAGCTGAGGCGCTTTTACATTTCTTTAAAAAAAGACAACATTTTAAAGTTTAGACTTTGTTTCATATGGAAAGTAGTGTTGTCACGATACCAAATTTTTGACTTCGATACGATACCAGACTAAAATACCTCGAAACCGATACTAAATCGATACCACAGTAAAAACAAACAAAAAACAGGTAATATGAATAATAAGACAACAGAACTTATTATTCATTGTTTTATTTTTTTTACTAAAAATTCACTTGGCCAGCATGTTCCTGCGCTGGTTTTTGACCATTCCCTTCTGTTATTGCTATAATAACTCAATGCCAGTGTGAAGATCCTCACAGAGATCACATTATCAATCATCTTATCATTCACTAACCTTACACTTCTCAACAGGTTGGGATGACCAAAATCTTTTTATTAATGATACGAGTAATTTAATATTTTAAAAAAAAAAATGTTATCTTGTAATTATACTATAAATTTGTTATATATCTGTTTTTTAAAAATAAGCAAAAAATGCAAATGACAAACAATATGACAAAAACAGTGCTTTATTTCTCAGCTTCATTAGGTCTATTTAACAGTAGTAAATCAAGAAAGAAATTAAATAATCAAAGATAAAACTGCTTACTTATTCTTCACTCTATAATTTAACTATACACTGATTCTTAATAAATATATTTGAGTTATTTAGCCAAGCATGTGGTGGTTTACTATTTTTCATTGTTTGCTTAACATTAATCACAGAATATCAGGTCTGGCTTAAGACCTGCACTGATCTAATTACCTCAGCTGTATACGCTCACTAAAGACATATCCGACTGTGTTTACCTGAATACTCGCACATTAAGAAATACAGTTAGCGCTGTCCTCCTTAAAGTACCGGTACTAATAAAAGTCCATATCGTACCGTTTGTAATAGCAGGGTATCGCAATACTTTTCTAGTACCGGTATATCGTGCAACACTAATGGAAAGTAACTTGCTCTGTCCTGTCTGTCGGCTTGTTGTCAGTATCCTCTTTGCTCCGCGATGTATTTTCTCTACGTGAGAACGTGTATGCATAGCAACAGTAACTAAAGAGGTTGGGCTTTGCGAACGGTCAGCATACGAACGTTCGTCTATCAGCGTGTTTTCCGTTTGGCCAGTGACCGCGAGCTTACAGTGGCAGCTTGAACTGAACACAGAATCGATAGATAAAGAATCGCGATGCATCAAGCTTTTCTCCCACCCCTAAAGTAAAGATTTAAATTTAAGTAAGTCTTTTAAGTTAAATAAAGAAAAAGTATTGCAATAAAAACATTCTCCTTAACCTCTTTCTGTCCTGCAATAGAAAAAAACCCAAACCGAACTGAAAACCGAGGTGTGTATTGAACCGTGGACTAACTGTATTGTTGCATCCCTAGTTTAAACAATCAAAACTTGACAAATCACTGAGGTTATAGATGTATGGTGGTCCGACAGCGCGTTTGACGGGGCGGTGGGGGAGGCACAGCCAGCTCTGGCCTTGCTCTCGGGCCTTTGTTCCCCTTTGGCATTGAGGAGGCGGAGTCTGGGTTTAAGTGGCCCACAGGGGAGCGGATGAATGAGGAGCGGAGGTGAAGTCCGCTGGGTGGAGGCGTTCAGACAGGTGCTTATGCAGCCGCGGGGAGCAGGTGGAGCTACTCAACACAATACAGATCGGCCCTCTCCAAGCAGACTCCTCACCTTTAGTGACAATTCACCTTTTTGAGATCAACATAGGTCACCGACGAGATTTGCGTAGATCCCATTAAAACTTTTTTCCGCGTTTTGTCAAGTGGCATTACAAGGCAGGGTTTTTCCTGGGTCAGAAATGGTCTTCGGTGGCGGCTGTCTAGCTGACCAGACACGGTCATTCACACACACGCGAGCACACACACACCCACACAGTAAAAGTACCTACCCATGTGATATGTGAGCCCAATACAGACAATAAATATAAAATAAATGCAAAGAATCTTTTTTTTCCTCTTCTCATTATGTATGATGTCGATGTTTCTTTTGTTCCCTGTTTTTACCCAGTTTGTATGGTTTACTGATTCATTATCTTGGCAACAATCATTAAAAAATAGCATTAAAAATGTAATAAATAGTCTCATTCTCAACCATATACAATTTAATTGTATATTCCTCAGGTCGACTTAGGTCCCCTCAAAACCCATGTGCATCCCACAGCCACCAGCGTTGGCGTCACTATAGACAGTGATTTTAAACTGGATAAACAAATGAACACTGTCGTAAAATCAAGTTTTTTTAATCTTCGTCTTTTATCCAAAATTAAACCTTTTTTATCTTTTAAACATTTTGAGCAAGTCATGCATGCTTTTATTTCGTCATGTCTGGACTACTGTAATGCACTATACACTGGAATATCCCAAAATGCTCTCTCGCTTACAGTTAGTCCAGAACTCTGCAGCACGGCTTTTAACAGGAACCAAAAAGCGCGAACACATTACCCCCATCCTCGCTTCGCTGCACTGGCTTCCTGTTCGGCTTCCTGTTCGATTTAGAATTGATTTTAAGATTTTATTGTTTGTTTTTAAAGCTTTGAATGGACTGGCCCCACAGTATATTACGGACCTCATCCAAATTTATACACCGTCGCGTTCACTGAGGTCTGAGGGCCAGCTCCAGCTTTTGGTTCCTAGGACCAGACTTAAAACCAGGGGGGACCGGGCTTTCTCAGTGATTGGCCCCAGATTGTGGAATGCTCTGCCTCCCCTGGTCAGAACGACTCCCACAGTTGAATGTTTTAAGTCTCGTCTTAAGACCCACTTTTATTCCTTGGCTTTTAACTCCGCGTGAGTTGTGTGGTCCTGTGTCTTATTGATTTTATATATTTTTGTGTTTTTTATTTTATTTATTTATTTATTTATTTTTAATTTTGTGCAGCACTTTGGAAACTGATTGTTGTTTGTTAAATGTGCTATATAAATAAAGTGGATTGGATTGGATTGGATTTAATAACATTATCAGCCAGCTATCAACAACTTGCGTTGCTCTGGTTTCACCTTATTGCAGTCTAAACTAATTTTTTGTGGTAATTTACTACACATTATCAATATAAATACTCAAAATAAATACATGAAAATACTGTGGATTATTAAGACTAATTCTCACTAACCCCTCTTGTTTAATGGGGTAAGCACACTTGTATTCTCATCTCAGTGTTGTGAGTCAATGATTAAACACTGATTCGTGAGTTCAGTGTTGGACAGGTCAGTTCAGTAAAATGAATCGGTTCAAATGAGTCATTAGTTCGTGAATCGGACAATAGCGGACGCGTTGTGTGTGAATCCAAACTGTTAAAACAACGTAAAAGATTTGTGTTATCACAGAAAACACTTTATAAGGATATTTTTTCCATTTATTTGAAAGGATATTTTATGTCAGCTGCGTGTGCAAAACGTCTGTCAGAAGAGTTGGTTTTTTTGAGCACAATTCACACCCAACCCGCCCTTTTATCATTGTATAAGTTCAGTTGACTTTCATTGATCTGTGCGAGTGAGAGCTCAGACGGTGATGGTTTTGATTTCGAGAGTGTGTGCTCTTGTCACTCAGTTAACGTGCGCCCTGTCACGTGCATTAGTCATCCACATCAATTTATAAATCACAATAACTCATCAAATAAGGCTTTGGCGGGACAAAAATTTGTTTTGGATGCCGCCAAAACATTTTAAATGTAGGAAAAATCCTGGAAGGTAATAGATTTTTTTTTTAAATAAATGCGCCAAAGAAAAACGGGCAAGGCTGAGGCATGCAGAAAAGCAAAGGGCCCTTGAAATGCTGGTGGCTAAACATCAGAATAAATTGGGTTTAACTCACGAGGCGGTGTACAAAGTATCCCATATTAATGCATTTGCAACCTGTGGGATCTTCAATTGTGGGAGTTAATTAGTAAAGCTAAGATGATTTCAAACATACATTTTATCTGGCTGTTGTCTTCTTGTTTTTGTTTTATATATTCAGCTCCCACATCTATTAAATGCTTTTTTTGAGTTTTAGAAAGGGTTGTTTTTCCCTACATACACTGTAAAACAATATGTTTGGTTTAACTTTAAAAAAGTAAGTAACCTGGTTGCCTTAAAATTGAGTGTATTGAAATTAAAAATGTAAGTTTTGTAGTATATTGAAATTCAAAATAAAAATTATTTAATAAATAGAAACTCAAAATATTATTGTATCTGAACCAAATAAAATGTTTGATAAATCATGAAAATAGCATAATTTGGCTGCGTCATCACAAATAAAATGCACAATTACCCAATATGCTTCTTTTTTTTCTTTTTTTATGTTTTAATAATGTTATGTGGTACAGATACAATAATATTTTGAGTTTCTTTTTATTAAACCAGTTTCCTTCATTGTATTAACTCAAATGTTGATTTTCTCAATAAACTAAGTTACTTACTTTTTTAAGTTAAACCAACTAGAGAGAAAAAAATCAGTGCACACTGACAAAAAAAAGTGTGTTGGATTTACATTATTTCATTGTGTGCATCGATGAACCAATTGCGTTAAACGGTTATGAATCAGCGAATCGATTCATGATTTGGATCGCCAATGTCTCGTGATTTCAGCAGTTTGACACGCGATCCGAATCATGAATCGATTCACTGATTCATAACCGTTTGAATCTTTATTTGAGGATTGAACACAAACGCGGAAGAGAAGCCAATGCTGAATAAAGTCGTAGTTTTTGTTATTTTTGACTTTTTGGATATTTTTGAAGCACTGTTTGTAGATCTTTATGTTGTATTTATTTGTCCTATTGTCATTTGTTTATAAGTATATATTTTATTACTGACCGTTTAAACGTAATTACTAATTATGAACACTTTTTACTTATATTAAGCAATTGCTTATTGCTGTGGTTTACTTTTAAGATGTTGGTCATATTCCTCACCCCAAGCGATCGTGTTATTAAAGATGGATATAGCACACCACTGGACCAGCCTTTGGTTTTTTTTGTAATAGGCCGACCAAATAAGATTCATGCATTAGGTTTTTTTATTGCCATGTATACGTGTGTGTATATATATATATATATAAATCCTGGTGGGATTGAGCTATGAATAATAAGTTTACTAATACTTTGTACAAATTTAAATAAATGAAATAATTTAAGTATAATAAGTAATTTGGTGATTCTGCATTTCCTTTGCATGTTTTTTTTTTATTGCGTAAGATAGGCCTAGGTCTTAAATTTAATTCATAATGGTCTTAACAAGGTCTTAAATTTGACTTGATGAAACCTGCAGATACCCTGAGTTGCTTGTGATTATTTTCAATTACTGTAGTATTTATTTATGTTTAATTCATTCATTCATTTATTATAGAAAGTAAATTTATTATAGAAAGTGATTATTTGCATTTACTGTAGTATTTTTTAATCATTTTTTTATAATGGGAAGTAAATAATTGCTTAGTTGCATGTGATTATTTGCATTTACTGTAGTATTTGTTTATATTTAATTAATTAATTTATTTTTTATGGCAAATAAATAATTGCTTAGTTGCATTTAACATTGTATTTGTGTATTTATTAACAATGATATTTTTTCCTGATAACCAACGCTATAGAAGTGATGGAGTAGCGAATCCTGCATTCTCTAATGTGAGGGCATATCGATAAAGAGACGAGGTGTGTGCTAACACTGCATCTGTAGCATGTCATAGCATTCACCAAGAGCGGACTGTAATTAGAGCACAAGTGTGTTTAACGCAGGATTGTGTGTGAATTCAGTCCGTTTGGAGATTATGCTGCATCATGTGTTACAGAAGAACAGCGACTGACGCTAGAACGGCGAATACTTTAGGTGTGTTGACTCAGTGAGTGTGTGTGCGTGCGCATGTGTGTGTGTCCTTGTTTATATTACATTTTGGGGACCAAATGTCCCTATAAGTATAGTAAAACCTGAGATCAGCAGCCAGCGGTACCCACAATGTAAATGGATTGATAAACATACTAAATTATGTTTTTTTTTGAAAATGTAAAAATGAAGAATGTTTCCTGTGATGGGTTGGTTTAGGGGCAGTGTGTGTGTGTGTATGATGGGTAGGTTAAGGGGCAGGGGCTATCTGTGTGTGTGTGTGTGTGTGTGTGATAGGTAGGTTTAGGGGCAAGGGCAGTGTAGGGGGATAGTTTGCACTTTGTAATGGCATTGAATAGTTTTTGAAGCTCGTTATTTTATTCTATAAAGAAAAAATGTGGATATTTTTCTTATACAAACACAACCAGTTTACTTCAGGAGGCCTTTATTAACCCCTGGAGCCATGTGGAGCAGTTATATGATGGATAGATGCACTTTTATAATGGATAGATGCACTTTATGACGGATAGATGCACTTTTATGATGGACAGATGCACTTTTATGACGGATAGATGCACTTTTATGATGGATAGATTCACTTTTATGAATGAATGAATGAATGAATGAGGCATTTATATAGCGCTTTCAAATGTACTACTGTACACCCAAAGCGCTTCACACTCATGTCAGGGGTCTCTCCTCATCCTCCACCAGTGTGCAGTTCCACTTGGATGATGCGACGGCAGCCACAGTACAACGGCGCCAGTGCGCTCACCACACACCAGCGATAGGTGGAGAGGAGAGAGGGTGATAGAGCCAATTCAGTGAATGGGGATTATTAGGAGGCCATGATTGGTAAGGGCCAATCAAGGGAATTTGGCCAGGACACCGGGGTTACACCCCTACTCTTTTACAAGAAGTGCCGTGGGATTTTTAATGACCACAGAGAGTCAGGACCTCGGTTTAACGTCTCATCCGAAGGACGGACTTTTATGACGGATAGATGCATTTTTATGACGGATGGATGCACTTTTATGACGGATAGATGCACTTTTATGACGGATGGATGCACTTTTATGACGGATAGATGCACTTTAATGACGGATGGATGCACTTTTATGACGGATAGATGCACTTTTATGAAGGATGGATGCGCTTTTATGACGGACGGATGCGCTTTTATGACGGATGGATGCACTTTTATGACGGATGGATGCACTTTTATGGACTTAAAAAATGACCCAACAGTCACTGCCATTATAAAGCATGGAAGAGCCAGGACATTTATTAATATAACTTTGATTGTGTTCGTCTGAAAGCAGAATGTCACACACACCGAGGATGGCTTGAGGGAGAGTCAATCATGGGATAATTACAATCTTTGGGTGAACTATCCCTTTAAACTAAATGAAAATGAGAAACGTTGCACTGAAGTTGAAGCACTAAAACTGAACTTTGAGTGACGGGTTTGCCTGCTGGTCATTGTAATCTGTTAATGAATGTGTGTGTGTGTGTGTGTGTGTGTGTGTGTGTGTGTGTGTGTGTGTGTGTGTGTGTGGGTGTGGGCATGTTTTTGTGACATATGAGGACCCAAATGTGTATAATGCCATGGGTATGACACAGGTATTACAGGAGAGGGTGAAATATGAGGACATTACCCATGGCCCCACTTTACAAAAGGCTTATAAATCACACAGGAGGAGTTTTTTTTGTGTGTAAAAGTGTAAAAAATAAAATAAAATAAAAAAAAGGTAGACAATGCAGACTGTTTCCTGTGATGGGTAGGTTTAGGGGCAGTGTGTGTATGTGCTTCTGTGTGTGTTTGTGTGTGCGCACTGGAGATGGCCGTGATTATGTGCGAGGCAGGAATGCTGGGTAATCAGACATTTAGGGCTGAGGGGGAGGTGAAGTGAACAACACCACCTGCACCCTTCAGGTAAATGAGGAGCAGAAGAAGAGGAGGTGGAGGAGCCTTTGGGGAGCGATGGGTAATTAACCTGGAGAGACCTGAGCATGGAAACTATACGCTCGAGCGATGCTCAAACACGGCTTGTTTACACGAGAGCCAGCGCAAACCTAACGCTTCCTCCAGTGCAAACCTTCAGGAGAGAACTGGCTTCTGAAATCTCATCGGTCTGAAGCGCGAGGCCATTAAATATTAACCTCATTTATTGCTTTGGGTACGGGCGGCGTTCCCCTCCACTCATTGACCCGCTCCGAACACACACAGATAAACACACTGCTGTGTGTGTGTGTGTGTGTGTGTGTGTGTGTGTGTGTGTGTGTGTGTGTGAGCAGAAGGACAGGAAGTGACCCGAGCGTGATATAATAACATTATCTTTAATTCTGTTTGCCAAGATGAGCATCACCATTACTGCGCATTAAAGGGTTAGTTCACCCAAAAATGAAATGTCTGTCATTAACTCCTCTCCCTAATGTCGCTCCACACCCGTAAGACCTCCGTTCATCTTCACACACAGTTTAAGATATTTTATATTTAGTCCGAGAGCGTATGCAAGTGTATGCACACTATACTGTCCATGTCCAGAAAGGGAATAAAAACATCATCACAGTAGTCCATATGAGACATCAGTGGGTTAATTAGAGTCTCTTGAAGCATCCAAAATACATTTGGGTCCAAAAATAACAAAAACTACGACTTTATTCAGCATTGGCTTCTCTTCCGCGTTTGTGTTCAATCCTCTAATAAAGATTCAAACGGTTATGAGTCAGTGAATCGATCAATGATTCGGATCGCCAATGTCTCTTGATTTCAGCAGTTTGACAAGCGATCCGAATCATGAATCGATTCACTGATTCATAACCGTTTGAATCTTTATTAGAGGATTGAACACAAAGCCGGAAGAGAAGCCAATGCTGAATAAAGTCGTAGTTTTTGTTATTTTTGGACCCAAATGTATTTTGGATGCTTCAAGAGACTCTAATTAACCCACTGATGTCTCATATGGACTACTGTGATAGCCCTGTTAAAATATCTTGGCTCTTCCCAACTTTTAATGTCATTGAATAGTTTTTGAAGCTCGTTATTTTTTTCTATAAAGTTTTAAATGTGGATATTATTCTTATACAATCACAACCAGTTTACTTCAGGAGGCCTTTATTAACCCCTGGAGCCATGTGGAGCAGTTATATGATGGATAGATGCACTTTTATGGACTTAAAAAATGGCCCAAAAGTCATTGCCATTATAAAGCGTGGAAGAGCCAGGACATTTATTAATATAACTCTGATTGTGTTCGTCTGAAAGCAGAATGTCACACACACCGAGGATGGCTTGAGGGAGAGTCAATCATGGGATAATTACAATCTTTGGGTGAACCATCCCTTTAAACTACCGTATTTTCCGGACTATAAGTCGTTTCGGAGTATAAGTTGCATCAGTCAAAAAATGTGTCATGAAGAAGAAAAAAAACATAAGTCGCATTAGGGCAAAAGCAGAGCGGAAGCCGCGCACGCATGTGTGCACCCACTCACGTGCACTCGCTCGCACCCGCTCATTGTGCATAACCGAGGAGAAGAAAGAAAGTTTGTGTGAGAAACTTGTGAGGGACTGGCGAAAAGCAGAGGTTACTTTAACTGTAAAGAAGAAAACAAAGAAAGCTAATGATGGACTGTAAGCAAGATGGCCAGAGCTGAAGAACGAGTCCACAGACGCTTGAGCTCTCTGGCGGGAGAGGCGCAGCCGCGCGAGACGAACGCTGTGGGAATCGTTCTCCGCTGCATATTTTACTAGGCTACATGCTGTTTGTATTTGGCAGAATAAGATTTTCTTTATGGGGGCATTTTGTTTGAGTTCCGTCTTTCTAAGTTGTTGTCTTTAAGTAAATATTTCAGTTAAGAGTCTTTTTTCAGTTTTTTCAGGGGTAGGCTACAGGAGCAGCATAGAGCGCCTCTCGCGGCTATATGTTTATTCTTGTCAGTCAGTATGAATTAAATTTGATATATAAGTCGCACCTGACTGTAAGTCGCAGGACCAGCCAAACTATGAAAAAATTGCGACTTATAGTCCAGAAAATACGGTAAATGAAAATGAGAAGCGTTGCACTGAAGTTGAAGCACTAAAACTGAACTTCGAGTGACGGGTTTGCTTGCTGGACATTGTAATCTGTTAATGAGTGTGTGTGTGTGTGTGTGTGTGTGTGTGTGTGTGTCTCTCAGGCGCCATGCAGACCCCAGAGGCCGGCGCTGACTCAACGTCCAGCGTTCCTGTGCAGCCTGCGGTCAGCGGCCAGCAGGGGGCGTCTCAGGTGCCCGTGCAGCAGCAGGTGAGGCGCTTCATCGCTCTACAAACAACACACACACATACACACACACCTCAGACTAGGGCTGGGGAAAGAAGATCGATTTTTGAGCATTTTGACGAACCGATATCGATTCTTAAAGGGTTAGTTCACCCAAAAATGAAAATACCATTAATTTATTGACACCCGTAAGACCTCCGTTTATCTTCACACACAGTTTAAGATATTTTATATTTAGTCCGAGAGCGTATGCAAGTGTATGCACACTATACTGTCCATGTCCAGAAAGGGAATAAAAACATCATCAAAGTAGTCCATATGAGACATCAGTGGGTTAAAGGTGCACTATGTAGTATTTTTGCAGTAAAATATCCAAAAACCACTAGGCCAGTGTTATATGTTTTGTTCAGTTGAGTACCTACAATATCCCAGATGTTTCCAACTATTTGTAAATTGTGAGAAAATTGCTATTTTAACTGAGGACCGGGACGTTGCAGCATTGCATTTGAGAGAGTCGCCTGTCAATCGCGTCATATCTGCGCTACCCTCGGTTTCGGCTTTTATTTGGCAGGAGCGCTTTACTCTTAGCAGTGTGAACAACTGAACGCACGGAGTAACGTCATAACATCGTTTTAAACACACTTAAATGTATCTAATATGATAAACAGAGCTCCATTACCTCAAAATCATAACCGGAAGAGCGGATCTGTGCAGGCGCCCGGCGAATGAGTCCCGTCCCATCATAATAAAAGTCCCGGTATTCGCAAGGCGGGTATTTGTTTAACAATCGCTCCAGCAGCTTTGCTCAGGTCCATAACACTCGGTCCTGCTCTGCTTCAGACTACAGTAACGTTAATAACCGCATGCATGAACGTGATTTCTGCCCGAGTCCTATTTTTCACCGGCTGTGATGAGAAGACCACATCTCCCAAGATGCTGCGCTCACACTTTGCGTCATCAAACTACGCATTTGTTTTGCATAGGCGCCCTCCAGTGGACAAAAGCTGCATAGTGCACCTTTAATTAGAGTCTCTTGAAGCATCCAAAATACATTTGGGTCCAAAAATAACAAAAACTACGACTTTATTCAGCATTGGCTTCTCTTCCGGGTTTGTGTTCAATCCTCAAATAAAGATTCAAACGGTTATGAATCAGCGAATTGATTCATGATTCGGATCGCCAATGACTCGTGATTTCAGCAGTTTGACACGCGATCCGAATCATGAATTGAATAAACTGTGTGTGAAGATGAGCGGAGGTCTTACGGGTGTGGAGCGACTTTACGGAGAGGAGTTAATGACAGACAGTTCTCTCTATATTGGAGAGTTGTTGTTTTTTAAATAATTTTTTTATTGTTTTGATATATTTTACACACACAAATTACGAAGACAACATTCAGCCATTACAACAGTAAGTAAAATCAAATCAAATAAAAATATATATATTGGCGAGTCTTTACGGCACCGTGGGTTAGTAATGTGTAATGTGTGTTTCAGGCGCAGACTGTTCAACAGGTCCAGCATGTTTATCAAGCACAGGTGCAGTACGTCCAGGAGGAAAACAGCGGCGTTTACACCAACGGGACCATGTGAGTGTTCTCAAATAGTAAAAAAAAAAAAAAGGAACATGGTGTCATTTTACTCACTCATGTTGTTGGTCAATGAGGCGTCCGTGCATATACATCAAGCGGCAACCTATGCCCTATTATATATATCGGCGCTGCCCGATGAAACTCACGTATGTCCAAAACGGTTACGTTTCAGGAAGTGAAAACACCGTATTTCAAAAGCAGCTGAATGTAGCGTTGTCATACTTGGTACGGCATCTTTACATGTAACCATATTCTTGCCAGTGTAATGATATAATCCACATTTGACCAAAATTGAGTTTAAAATGGACATATGAGCATATTTTACAGTAACGGTGGTCGATACGCGTTCTTCCGATCATTAATTAGAATGGCCAGTAAAATAATTTAAGCCTAAAGTACCTGCCCTCATTGGCAGCTGTCTGAGAACCGTCACTTTCGAGTGAATCTAAGAATGACAGAAAAACTAGTTAACATTTCAGTATGGCTCCTCCGATCACGATCAAATCCACTTCATGTTCAGCGTTTATTTGCGCATCTTCTCAGTTAACAGCGGCTCTGTGTAGTAACAGCTGCTCTAAATCACCCACCTGAGGGAATTTACCGCGTAGAGAACCGGCTTTACTGACGAGATGCACATTAATAGCACTAATAAATACTACTGAGCAAAGATACTAATAAAATAAACTATGATTTTCAGGTTTTTCAGGTGGGTCTGATGTAAAATAACTGCATATTTAACTGTTTAAATAAAGATTAATCCTTTTTAAACTTACACACACAAGCTGTTCTATCAAGAGCAGTGAGTGATGTCTTTATCTTTTCTTTGACATTAAACAGTAACGGCCACTGCCCCTTTAAGAGCTAGTGCAGGGGTAGTTGTCGTTTTTCTCGACTGTAGAGTTCTCTTAAGGCATATTCAGACTGTGCTTGGATACTCATCAAGATGGACATGTTGACACACTTCTGGTGTGAGTTTGTCCGTTAAAGACTAGAAAGAGAACTCAATATTTGTGCGCCGAGACGAGTGCGTGCTCTCGGATGATGCACAGAGACAGATCTTCACACAGTGCGCGCGTTCTCATTCGCGTCTTCTGGCTCTAAACGCGGTGATGACGGAGAAATAACTGTTCATATCCTAACATACGGCAGCACTCGCATGCACTGAACAGTTTACAAAGAGAGACCCATTTTTCTTTTATCGTTGCTGTTCTTATGCAAATACAAAATGTTATACACACTTTTCATTTGTAAATATATAGATTATAGCCCTATTTTCCATCCCTACGATGGAAGTCAATGGGAAACTGTTGGGTTACCAACATTCAGTCTTCAATGGGTTCCACAGAAGAAAGTCATGCCAGTTTGAACAACACGAGGGTGAATAAATGACAGATTTGTCTATTTGGCTCAGACAGGTGCTTCAGGACATCATCAAAATCATGCAAAATAAAGGCCATTCACTACAATAACAATACAGATATAAGGCGTGTTCCAATGTGCACACTAATGCACTATTCTGTGATGTTTTGTAGAAATACTTTCACTCTAAAAAACAGAAAAAGTGCTTTAAATACCGGGATGAGGCTCTTAATGAACGAGTGTTGGACACTTCATGCTCTCGACTGTCAGAGCTTCACGCCGCATTCACACGGGGCGTAGGCGTTAACGCTTCTCATTTACTTTGAATGGGTGACATCATCCGTTGCCAAACTGAATTGTGGGTTCCGTCGCGGCGCTTCACTCGCGTTCCAAGCGGCAGAAGTTGAAGATTTCTCAACTTTTCAAGCGCCAGCGCAGGCGTCATCCAATCAGATCGCCGTATGCAAATATCCTACAGCAGACGCTAGCCAACAGCTTTGAGCACCTGTGCAGTCCACTGACAACAACTACACGGGCAATCGCAATCACACATAACACCAAATCGGCATCCATTTCGTCTCACAGACTAGCTGTCATAAAAAGGTGCTGTTTTGTGTTGGGTTTTGGTCCAAGCGGCAAGTTAATGTGATTGGCTGTTGTCACCATAGACCATAAAAAAATATGGACGACTCGACATCATCCGTTTCCGCTTGCCATATTTGAAGCTTTCAGGCGGGGGTGCACGGCGCGGACATCTTGGGACCGAGTCTGCGCAGTAGCGATTTCGGGACCGGAGTTGCGCAGTAGAGCGCAGGAAGTAAAGCAGGAAGGACAGCTGCAAAATCAAAAGCCCGCCCACACTCTCGCAGATGCAGAGCAATTAATTATGTTGGTGTAAAATAAACAGTTATGGAAATGTAGAAATTAAAGCTAAAGCACCAATCTGCTCCCAAAAATTCCGAAAAAAGTCCGTCAGTGCCTCAGTGACAACTTCACTCAGAGAAGCCGTCAGTCTCAGCTGTCAATCATGACGTCACACTCCCTGTTTTTAAAGCGTCAGATAACTAACTAAAACTAAACTTATTTTAAAAACGAACACTTGAAATGAAATCATCCTGACGATAACTGCCTTCAGTGACATAAACTAACTTTGGGGGGAAAATATTTGAAGTGTAATTTTATTATTTAGTTTGCCTCACGTCCATTAGAAAACACAGAGGGGCGGCTATACTGGGACCGGCCACAGGGGGGCGATCGAGGCGCGAAAGCTTCAGTAAATGAGAGGGAGACTGCAGGCTTGCCACTATGACGATCGCGTCAGCACCCAGCTTCAGCCACGCCCTCCGTCAAGCGGTAACGCCTACGCCCCGTGTGAATGCGGCGTTAGTCGCGTAGTGGAACGATGTTGAATGATAAAGTTCACACACTACACTGTCGACTACATAGTGCACAAGTGTGTAGTGTCATTTGGGACACAACTAGGGTTGCAAAGGGACAGAACATTTTGGCAAATTTTCTGACACTTTCCACGGAATCTGGGAATTTTGGAAATATTCCGATTTGGAAACTTAACAGGAATTTGTGAGAATTAATTGGAATAAATTGGAAATTTATATAAACTATCATATACAAACATATATATAAACAATATGGTCATAAGCGGTTATTTATTTATTGCATATTGATATATTTTCCAATTAATTACTTCTAATACTGTAAATAAAAATACGGTAGCACTTTAGTATGGGGAGCACATAATCACTATTAATATGACTTTTGCCTCAATAATCTCCTAATTTCCTGCTTATTAATAGTTAGTAAGGTAGTTTTTGTAGTGTTTAAGTTTAGGTATTGGGTCGGATTAAGGGATGTAGAATAAGCTCATGCAGAATAAGGCATTAATATGAGCTTTATAAGTGATAATAAACAGACAATATCATAGGAATATGCATGATCATAAGACACTAGTTAATAGTTAATAACTGAACCTTAAAATAAAGTGTTACCAAAAATACATATATTTTTATTACAGCAGTTGTTATGCATGTGTTATTTATTTCAATGTCACGTGATCCTTCAGATATCATTCGGATAATTTGAGGATGTGCCGCTTACATGTTTTGGAACCTGTGGTATTTTCTCCAGGATTCACTGATGAATAAAAAGTTAAAAATAATCGCATTCTACATGAATTCTTTAAAAAAAAAGAAATTTAAAAAAACGTTTGACGGTAGTATAGGCCTATATTGTTACAAAAGATATACATTTTAAATAAATGCTGTGTTTTTTTTAAATTATTCATTTGAAAATCCTCATCTGAGAATGATTAAAAATCCAGCTTTGCTCACAGGAATAAATTACATTTGAAAGTATATTAAAATAGAAAAACATTGTTTTAAATTGTAATTTTATATTTCACAATATTTGATAGTATTTTTGATCAAAGGCAAATGCACGCATATTATAGAGTAATGCACTGTGCACGCGTTAGGCCTGTTGTGATTGGTCGATACAATAGAGTGCGTCAACGCTGATAAAAATAGTCGTTAGTGGCAGCCCTAGTGTGTGTGTGTGTGTGTGTGTGTGTGTAAGGATTGTGTAGAGTAGAAATTCAACTGAAAGTCCATTAAATCTCACAAAAGATTATGCAGCATTATTTTTCCCCCACTGCAAAATCCCAGTTTATTTCCATGGAAAGATTCCAGCCTTGAAAATTTCCTGAATTTTGCAAGTCTACACACAACTATAGTTTTAAAAACCGCTCTAGTGCACACCACAACCATAGCAATGATTTTCACAATTTGTTTCCAGCTAACGAATGATAAAAACATTGACAGCCAATCAGAATCCAGAGCTCGAGCATTTAAAGCGACAGGTGGGAAAACGTCAGCACTTATAATAAACAGAACGATATGGTGTGAGGCTAATATGTTATCGCTCTTGGTGTGAACGGGCCGATAGTCTCATGTTTGCATGATTGTGAGAAAAGCATGTGTTTAGTGGCAAACTCCACACTCGCACACGCACACGCACACACACACACGACTCAAGTGTGTTCAGCAGGGCTCGACATTAAGCCTTCTCATGTGCTTGTCCACCAAAAAAAAGATTTTTGTGTGTGTGTGTTGTAAATATCAGTCAGCTTTGACATTTAAATCTGCATAGTTATGATATTTTGACCTTCATAAAGGGCCTTTTCCCCATAATTTAAAATATATGCTTCATCTTTCATTATAAATTCTTAAATTTGATCAATATATTAAATTAGAATAATAAGACTCTATAGGGCTGTTCCCAATCAAATGAAATTATTTACACAAACTACAACTGCATTAAATAACGTTATGAGGTAATTTTAAATATATTTTAAATTTACAGATAAGAAATGTAGTAATGAATGACACTTTTAAACACAAAACTAAACCGGCAGTAGGTGGCGAAGGTGACTGTATGAATGAGTGAATCATTGATTCAAACGATTTGTTCAAACAGCTGATTCGTTCAGGGATGAGTCAGTTGTTTATGAGAGAGTCATTGATTCAAATGATTCGTTCAAATGGCGGTTTCATTCAGGGATGAGGCAGTTGTTTATGAGAGAGTCATTGATTCAAATGATTCGTTCAAATGGCGGTTTCATTCAGGGATGAGGCAGTTGTTAATGAGAGAGTCATCGATTCAAATGATTTGTTAAAATGGTTGATTCGTCCAGGGATGAGGCAGTTGTTTATGAGTGAGTCATCGATTCAAATGATTTGTTAAAATGGTTGATTCGTCCAGGGATGAGGCAGTCAAGTGCATCACGATCAGACAGGCGCACTCAGAGCTGTCATATACCACAACTTTTCAGTGTTTTCAACCGCATACTTTTTATTTTAGGTTTCAAACATATAAATTTCACATAAGTACTAAAAAAACAATACATTTAGAGTTTGTAAAATACACACTGATGTCTATGGAAGAGGTAATAATAATCCTTTCCATTGTAATTCGACACGTTTTATTCATATCAGATACACATTGTGTAAGTAACTTCAATGTTTGCTCTATTCTATTCCCAGTTCACCAGCCGCCTACTGTTAGGTATTTCGGGAGAAGTGGATGAATTCACGTGTTGTTGTAAACAGAGGTTGTAAATCCAACATATCCGATTCTCTGAACTGGGTCTGCGGCACAAACTAACCCGGCGGCGGCCATCGCGCATACAGCTCAACTAACGCCATCGTTATAAAGGGCTTTAAACAACAATATACTTCCACTCGCATGTATTTGACGATCGGAATATCAGATATTTCATACCATAGCGAACACATTTGTGAATATTCTCAATAAAAAAGGAAATGACAAAGCAGATCATCATTCATTCAGCGCTGTTGCTGCTGCGGTGTGTCACGTGACCAGCAATGGCGCGTCATCATGGAAACGCCGCCCACCCTCTCCCATGTCCCTGTAGTGTGTGTGCTGGCTTTAGCGGCGTATTCAAGGGCACTCGTAAAACTGATGTTTGTTGTGACCGCCAGAGTTGTATGCAGGGCTTTTTGATATTGTTGGTTTTTTCGATAGTAATATCTTGAAAGTTCATATCTCGATATATATATACGATAACGGTATATCGTTCAGCTCCACGCACAACCTTGTAATGGTCAGTTCATTATATATTATATTATTATCCACCATCAATCATCACTTACACTAGTGAAGCTCTTTTTGTGAAGAAAAGGGCATACTTTTGAGTGTGTAGCAGAAGAGTATGCCAGCTTTGGGACTACTTCGCCATCTTTAACGGACTCTGTCGCCTAGTTACGAGCATCCCATAACCGTTTAACTGCCCTGTCAATCATCACACAGGTAAAATCCTCCACATTCAGTTTAATCCCCTTCCGTATCGGAGAGAAATGTAGCCGTGTCGATCTGCCATGTGTGTCTTTAATGCGGAGACTCCTCGTGTGTTTGCAGTTTAAATATAATGATGCATTTAAAAGTTAATGGCCAAACGTATCATTACAAAAGTTCACAATGCTGCTGCAGATGAAATATAATGTGGACAACACAGAATAACTATTTTTGTCAGGTTAAATACTGATAATTGATCACTCAAATCTTTATCTAAACCGCTCTACTTAACCGTCTGACTCGCACATCCGCCATGTTTGTAGTTTTTTTAACACTTATCCACATTTGTAGTTCTAATCAAATCCTTGTCCAACTCGCAATGGGTTGTGGGTAATATCAGCTGTTAGAGTGTGTGTCGATCCGCACTTCAGATTCTGACCGGAAATAGTAAACCATCCGGGTATCTTTGGCATACTCTTTTCAGCTTACTACGATTTGGGACATACTAATTGTATTTTCGAATACTATTTAGCATGGGGCGTATTTAGCATACTATTTAACAATTAGGACGCAGGGTTAGTGTTAATTAAAGTCGAGCCCTGTGTTGTTCAGTCACCTAAAGAAGAGCAGAAGTGTCAGCGAGTGAAACTCTCCTCTTTTCTCCCTCAGCGTTCGGATCGCTCACATTCAGACATTCACTCAGCGAGAGGCTAAGATCTTCTAAATTGGCCATTATAAATCAAATGTCATCAGCCGAACGATGAAAGCACGCATTAGAATGGCAAATCAAAAGCAATGTTCTCTATCAAACAGTTATGCGTTGGTGATTTCTGTATCCATGGAAACGGCACTCTCACCTGACAACGAAAGCTTGCCAACCCATCAACACACGACTTATGATGAGTCTCAAGTCAATTAAAGCTACACTGTGTAACTTTTTTAGTTTATTCTTAGCTAAAAACACGTAGTTCTTTCAAAAATACATGTGCTCATTAATGTATATTTACTCATTTCAAGTAATAAAGTATTCTGGTAAGTTTATAATATGGCATTGAAAATACATACGGGTGAGGGGTTCGAATGCCGGTCGCCATGTTGGCCCTCGATCTTGAAAGTACAGTAGCCAAACAATGTTTTTTCTCTACATGAGAGTGTGTGTGTGGTGTGAGAGCGCCATGGCTTGTTGGACATAGCAACAGTAACTAAAGGAGGCGGGTCTTTGCGAACGGTCAATAGACCATTTCAGAATGTTTGTAAACAATCGGCACCAGGATACTTCCGGACGGCAGAACGCGAGCGGCTGACAAACTGAAGAGATCAGCCGGTTACTGTACACAGATACAAAGTTAAGAACATTGTTGTTGATTAAAGTTGAAACTATGACGAAAACGTGTTGTGTTTGGGGTTACGCCGTCAGATATTCAGCAAAAGCTGTAGGATTGTATCGATTTCATTCAGAAAGAAGTAAATATATCCAGCAAAACCTGTGGGTGAGGAGGCTAAAGCGAGTGGACGTCTTTAGAAGAGGCCCTACAGAGAAGTATTCTCAAAACGGTCCATCGACAAAATCACAGCAGAGCATAATTATCTTCAGCTGGGGAAATTCCAGACTAATATTAGTAAAGTTTAGATCTCCTTTAAAGATCGAACTCATTGCCAGTCACTGCCTGAAGTAAAAGTAGGAAGAGACTGAACTTCTAGTGTCATGTAGGCTACTGATCGAATGTCAATGGAAGAAATGGGAACAGCAGAACATAGTTGTAGGCTGATGGATGATTGATGCGTGAACAACACTGGCTTCATCATCACCGCGAGTTTAGTTTGAGTGAAGGCCTAACGTTAGCGGAGTAGCGCTAGTCTCCAGCGCTATCCTTTTGACCGTCAGAAGCTCACGTCTGTGCCATCGGATCCGACTCAGAGCAACAGAAAACCATCATAGCCTTGAGTTAGATAACAGGGAATAGACCATCTACGATAGCCTAACGTATTGTACGTCAAACAGCAACCGTCACTAAAATAACTACTCAATGCAGGCTGAGGCTCATTTAAAAATGATGGTATTAGACTAGCGCTACATCTACTGGAGCAGGGTTAGGCATTTCATGTATTGCTGTCTCCTGAATTAGTTAATCAGTCCCTCAATAATCATGTTAGCTATGTCTGAATCCCAAGCAATTTACTAACGCTTCGGCTTTTGCCACCCGGAAGTTTATTACTGTTGTGACGTCATGGGGAATTGCCGTATTAGACCAGCGTTTCCCAACCGTGGTGCTGTCTGACGTGAGCAGGGGTGCCGTGTAAAAGGTGCCGGTACGCATTGCCCCGCGGTTCATCTCACATCTGATGACGACGCATCTTTAATATGGGATAACTTGAAAATAATGCTTCATGTATGTTTCTGTCGATGGATAAACGTGCTGGCTCCTCAGTCATGCATTACAACAGCGATAATAAAAGAAAAATGTGGGCAAAACAGTTTCTATTTATAAACTGTGTTGAATGCACATAGAGTGCTGCCGTATGGCCAGTCATTTTACCGTCATCACCCGGAAATATTCGCCAGAAGACGCGAATGAGAGCGCGCGCACTGCGTGAAGATCTGTCTCTGTGCATCATCCGAGAGCACACACTCGTCTCAGTGCGCATATATTGAGTTCTCTCTCAAGTCTTGCGCTTTAACGGACAAACTCACACCAGAAGTGTGTCAACATGTCCATCTTGATGAGTATCCAAGCAGACATAGTCTGTGTATGCCTTAAGAGAACTTTATACAGTCGAGAGAAACGACAACTACCCCTGCACTAGCTCTTAAAGGGGCAGTGGCCGTTACTCTGTTTAATGTCAAACTAAAGATAAAGACATCACTCACTGCTCCTGATTGAATAGCTTGTGTAAGTTTGATAAGGATTAATCTTTATTTAAACAGTTAAATATGCAGTTATTTTACATTTGATTATTTATTCAATTTCTCTACCTAAAAACTAATTTTAGACCCACCTGAAAAACCTGAAAATCATTGTTTATTTCATTAGTATCTTTGCTCAGTAGTATTTATTTGTGCTGCTGCTTCTATTTAAGTTATTTGTTCTTATTTTCTTTATTCTGAACCTTACCAAAACCGTGAACCTAAAACGTTATACAAACTGACCCGTGAGCAATCTGTACGGTTACACAGCTAGCGTAACGCATGCGAGGGGGTGCCACAACATTCTGAAAACTTTCAAAGGGTTCCATGACTGAAAAAAGGTTGGGAAACACTGAATTAGGCTACCTCTGTGCGTCTCTAAACACCGCTGTTATTACCTCGCTAGTGAAAAATCTGCAGCATTTAAGTTGCTTTATGTTTTTCCCCCCGGAAAATAACTGCACACCTCAGAACGTTCATCAGCCAATCAGATTCAAGCATTCAACGGCCCCATAGTATAAAGAAAAGCGAGTGTGCCGATGTATAAATCGTTTAAGTGAACGCAGCTTGTGTTTGTTTTATTGGCAGACGGACGTATTCATATTCAGAACCACAGCTGTACAACCAGAACAGCGGCGGAAACTACTTTGATACGCAAGGTGGCTCCGCCCAGGTGAGCGCGGTGGTGACCAATCACAGCATGGCAAACAACGGGAACGGAAACGGATCTCTGGCCATGGGACTCTCAGGAGGACAGATCATCAGCAGCTCAGGGGCTTATCTGATTGGAGGAAACTCCATGGATGGCTCCGCCCCTCACACCGCAGCTCAGACCACCAGAGCCTCCCCTGCCACGGTGAGCTCCAATCACATCGCTCCCAGCAACACTGCACTTAAAGGGACAGTGCACACAAAAATGTATGTGGTTGGCCAGCCGTCAGACCTCCGCTCATCTTCACACACAGATGAAGATATTAGTGTTGAAATCCGATGGCTCAGAAAGGCCTTCATTGACACCAATGTCATTTCCTCTCTCAAGACCCATAAAGGCACTAAAGACGTCGTTACAAAGCCCATCTCACTACAGCGGCTCTACAATCATTGATGAAGAGGCCAGAATAGAGTTAGTGCGCAAAAACACTAAATAACGACTTATATAGTGATGGCCGATTTCAGAACAAAGCTTCGAACCGTTATGAGTCAGTGAATCGATTCATGATTCGAATCGCCAATGTCTTGTGATTTCAGCAGTTTGACAGGCGATTCGAATCATGAATCGATTCACTGACTCATAACGGTTCGAATCATGAATCGATTCACTGACTCATAACGGTTAGAAGCTTTGTTCTGAAATCGGCCATCACTATATAAGTCGTTATTTAGTGTTTTTTGCGCACTAACTCTATTCTGGCCTCTTCATCAATGATTGTAGAGCCGCTGTAGTGAGATGGGCTTTGTAACGACGTCTTTAGTGCCTTTATGGGTCTTGAGAGAGGAAATGACATTGGTGTCAATGAAGGCCTTTCTGAGCCATCGGATTTCAACACTAATATCTTCATCTGTGTGTGAAGATGAGCGGAGGTCTGACGGCTGGCCAACCACAGGAGGAATTCATCACACAATGCACATTTCTGGCTGAACTAACCCTTTAAAGGGACAGGTCACACAAAACCCCCTGAGTTTCTTTCTTGTGTTGAGCATCTTCTGAAGAATGTTGGCTCTCCAACAGTTCCCATTGACCTTACATAGTATGGGGAAAAAATACTATGAAAGGATGAAGAACATTCTTCAAAACGTCATCTTTTATGTTCAGCAGAAGAAAGAAACTAATCAAATGAGTAAATTATTATTTTTGGGTGATTCGTCCCTTTATCACTCACGTTATTTCCACCCGGGGAGGATTTTCTACTTATTTGGGATCTTGTTACTCTTCAAAAAACGACTGGCCTACAAAAGAAATTCTCATTGTGCTAGATTATCACCAAATATTGGATTCAATCTTTATGTCAATATGCATTTTTTCTTTAAAAGTGGCATTTTATCAAACAAAAAACATTTTTTACTGATTATTTATCAATAACTATAATGCATTTTATTTATATCAGATGTCATCTGGGAAAGCATCAGTACTTACACTATTAAATAAGACGATATAACACTGGAGGATGTAAAACAAACAGATTTACATTAGACGAGACTGATCGTAGTTATCATTGATCTGAGATTATGAAAAGGCAGCTCTTTATTCTCTTATATAAAAAGACACAATTTATATTGATGTTACAGGATTTCCACTGGTCTTAATTTGACCTTTCACGATTGAAGGCTTTCAAAAAAAGTCTTAAATTGGAGCAGAGTGTCTTAAATTCAATATCGTGGCATTCAATTATGACCCTATGAACCGCAGAATACATTCATAAAAATGCAATAAAAATAGTAAAAGAATTTGAGAAACAATAAAATATATTTCATAAGGCTCTAAAATATTTTTTGTTAAAAGAATAATCGATTTCAGCATTATAAGTATAAATCAAAATCTGACCAAAACAAGGCAGCATGTTCGCCAAACATCACGATATTCCCTCAGTAGACAGCACATTAGGTTTCAGAACAGAGCCGGTGCGCGCATCTAGGCTAGATTTCTGTTAAAGGTGCAGTGTGTGATATTTATGTGGATCTATATATACATAAATCTGTTTTCAGTGGAGTATAAAGACAAATTACATAATGAACCGTTATGCTTTTATTACCTTAGAATGAGCCGTTTCTGACATGTTTCTACAGTGGCCCTAAAGGGGCAAACTTCTCTTCAGAGCACTAGCTACTCTCTGCGGTCTCAGACGACCACATCTTTGTCCTGTGACGGCCACCGTAGCTTCTCTATATGATTCCAAAGGGAGAGACCAGTGGTGGGTGACTGCAATTCTCAACCTCACCACTAGATGCCGCTGAAACTTACACACTGCACCTTTAATCGTTTTTTTTTTGCTGAGTATTATTAATGTTGTCAGCCAGCTTTGTATTGTTGCAATATGTAAATCTATTCAAATCGTCCCCTGGATGGCCAATGCGCTGCAGAGTTTAGCTCCAACCCTAATCAAACACACCTGAACATGCTAATCAATGTCAGGATCATAGAAAAATCACAGCTGGGTGTGTTTGATTAGGGTTGGAGCTTAACTCTCAGCGCATTGGCCTTCCAGGGGAAGATCTGGATAGCGCTGATGTAAATGAACAATGATTTAAAACACCACTTTTGGAAACAACTTCCTCATTTTTGTACCCCCTCTCACAGTCGGATCAGGCCCAGTGCATTATGGGTGTTGGGGTTTTCCTACCGTGTTTGGGAACTTCACAGCCCTTTTTCTTAAATCACGACGCACTGATTTTGACACGTTTTATTAAAACCCAGTGAATAATCAGCTCTCCGTTTAATGTTGCTTGTGGATGACCTTGGTCTTATTGTGTTGGGGTGTTCAGTTTTACAGAAGAATCATGATGAGTGTCTGCGGTGCTGGGCTGTAGTGTGTGTGTGTGTGTGTGTGGGCATGTTTTTGTGACATATGAGGACATGGGTATGACACAGGTATTACAGGAGAGGGTGAAATATGAGGACATTACCCATGGCCCCACTTTACAAAAGGCTTATAAATCACACAGGAGGAGTTTTTATGAGAAAGTAAAAATGCAGAATGTTTCCTGCGATGGGTAGGTTTAGGGGCAGTGTGTGTGTGTGTGTGTGTGTGTGTGTGTGTGTGTGTGTGTGTGTGTGTGTGTGTGTGTGTGTTGGGTAGGTTTAGGGGCAGTGTAAGGGGACAGAAAATACGGTTGTACAATATAAAAACCATTACGGCTATGGAATGTCACCATATGTCACAAAAACAAATGTGTGTGTGTGTGTGTGTGTTGGTGGCCGGGTCTATTTCTGCTGCTCATCTCTGGTTTCAGTACAGCTCTCTTTCGCTACAGCCTTCATTTGATTTGATTTCCCCCCATTTTTTTATTGTTTTGTTCTCCTGTATTCTTTTGCTCTTTGGTCTATCAGATTGAAATGGCGATTGAGACGCTCCAAAAGTCTGAAGGTTTATCCAGTCAGAGAAGTTCGCTGCTCAACAGCCATGTAAGTTACCCAGCTTTGCTCTGCACGTCTCCTCGCGATCTGCTTCGGTTCTCTGCGCTTTTCTCTGTCTCTACGGGTCAACGTCCCTCTCCCCCTCTCCTTCTGAAGCCCATTCACACCAAGATATCCCTGTGACCATAACTATATTAATAATCAACCTAATCCACACCACAACGATATGACAGATTACATCGGAAGCACTTTTTCTTTCAGCTGATGAATGATAAAAACACTGACAGCCAATCAGAATCCGTCCTGCTTTAACGAGCACGGGCATTTAAAGCGGCAGACGATGATTTTTACTTGAAATGATTCTGTCTTGCGTTATTGTGTAGGATATTTCACAATGAAAATAAGGCAGTTTTTGCATGAACTTCTAAATCTAATTATAAAAAATAATGTTTACTCCAATTCACTGTTGAACTATATTCATTTATATACTGTCTATCATTTATTTAAACTCACATTAATAATCCAGACATCAGCTTAATAAAATATATTAAATATATAGGCTAATATAGTGAATATATAGGCTAATATAGTGAATATATAGGCTAATATAGTGAATATATAGGCTAATATAGTGAATATATAGGCTAATATAGTGAATATATAGGCTAATATAGTGAATCTATAGGCTAATATAGTGAATCTATAGGCTAATATAGTGAATCTATAGGCTAATATAGTGAATCTATAGGCTAACATAGTGAATCTATAGGCTAACATAGTGAATATATAGGCTAATATAGTGAATATATAGGCTAATATAGTGAATATATATGCTAATATAGTGAATCTATAGGCTAATATAGTGAATCTATAGGCTAATATAGTGAATATATAGGCTAATATAGTGAATATATAGGCTAATATAGTGAATATATAGGCTAATATAGTGAATCTATAGGCTAATATAGTGAATCTATAGGCTAATATAGTGAATCTATAGGCTAATATAGTGAATATATAGGCTAATATAATGACTTTATAGGCTAATATAGTGAATATATAGGCTAATAAAATGAATAGACTAATATAATGAATATATAAGCTAATGCAGTGAATATATAGGCTAATATAGTGTTGATATAGGCTAATATAATGAACATATAGGCTAATATAATGAATATATAGGCTAATGTAGTGAATATATAGACTAATTTAGTGAATCTATAGGCTAATATAGTGAATATATAGGCTAATATAGTGAATCTATAGGCTAACATAGTGAATATATAGGCTAATATAGTGAATATATAGGCTAACATAGTGAATCTATAGGCTAACATAGTGAATATATAGGCTAATATAGTGAATATATAGGCTAATATAGTGAATATATATGCTAATATAGTGAATCTATAGGCTAATATAGTGAATCTATAGGCTAATATAGTGAATCTATAGGCTAATATAGTGAATCTATAGGCTAATATAATGAATATATAGGCTAATATAGTGAATATATAGGCTAATATAGTGAATATATAGGCTAATATAGTGAATATATAGGCTAATATAGTGAATATATAGGCTAATATAGTGAATATATAGGCTAACATAGTGAATCTATAGGCTAACATAGTGAATCTATAGGCTAACATAGTGAATATATAGGCTAACATAGTGAATATATAGGCTAATATAGTGAATATATAGGCTAATATAGTGAATATATAGGCTAATATATTGAATATATAGGCTAATATAGTGAATATATAGGCTAATATAGTGAATATATAGGCTAATATAGTGAATATATAGGCTAATATAGTGAATATATAGGCTAATATAGTGAATATATAGGCTAATATAGTGAATATATAGGCTAATATATTGAATATATAGGCTAATATAGTGAATATATAGGCTAATATAGTGAATATATAGGCTAATATATTGAATATATAGGCTAATATAGTGAATATATAGGCTAATATAGGGAATTTATAGGCTAATATAGTGAATATATAGGCTAAGATAATGAATATATAGGCTAATATAGTGAATATATAGGCTAATATAGTGAATATATAGGCTAATATAGTGAATATATAGGCTAATATATTGAATATATAGGCTAATATAGTGAATATATAGGCTAATATAGTGAATATATAGGCTAATATAGTGAATATATAGGCTAAGATAATGAATATATTTTGTGATAAAAGGGACTGAGTTCTAAATATGTTCATGTGGGAACTCGGATTGAAGTGTGTTCCGCGTGTAAAACAATCCGACCGTAGCATTCGGGGCCGTTTACCAGAAGCTGAACATGTGTACCGTTACACCCCCAATATCTAACACCCAAGTTGACCACTAGTTGCAAATGTGTGCATTTTCCTAAATAAATATAAATATGATTCAGCTCAAAATTACGTGATTGGACAATTGAAAAAGAGTAAGGAATTTTTTTGTAAAAATGCTTAAAAATTATAGTCATCAAACTCAGTTCAACTTAAAATCTTGAGTGATGAATGAACTAGGGCGGTCACTAATGATTATTTTTGGTAATCGAGTAATTAGACGATTATTCAGATATTTTTGTGGTATCTGAAAGAGTTAAAATAAAACAGTAACGTCACATTTACCTCAGAAAAACACATCCAGTGTCCATAAACTAATCATTCAGCCAGAAACATTAACTCTAGAGGAGCGCATGTCAATGCCCAACCCTACTACAAATCAGGATAATCGTATAGCGGAGCCTCCTAGCGTTGGTGTCCACACTAATATAGTTATTGTTATCGTTCTTGGTGTGAACGGGCCGCTTTAGGAGTCACATGACCAGTCATTTACTTCATACACTGGAAAAAAAAATGCTCTTTTTACTTAGTAATTTAGTCTTGTTTCCAGTCTAAATATCTAAATATTCTTAAATCAAGATGCATTTACTAGATCAGTAAAATGACATGAGATATCTTTCCTTGTTTTGTTGAAAATAAAATCTAAATGAAGAGAGTTTTTGCTTAAACAGGCCAAATGATCTGCCAATGGGGTGAGAAGAATAATCTTATTTCTGATTGAAATCTTGTTTCTTGTTTCCGTCCCAAACAGAAATCAGATTATTTCTCTCACCCCATTGGCAGATCATTTGGCCTGTTTTAAGCAAAAACTCTCTTCATTTAGATTTTATTTTTAAGAAAACCAGCAAAGATATCTTATGTCATTTTACTGATCTAGTAAATGCTTCTTGATGTAAGAATATTTAGATATTTGGACTGGAAACAAGAAGAAAAAAACTAAACAAGAAGAGCATTTTTTGCAGTGTAACATTTCTTTGCAAAAAAACTAAAATGTTTATTTTCAGATTTATCATTTTCCATAAATGGACTTTTAGCATTAATTGTTAAATATTGCATGGGATGTTCAGTGATTTTTTCTGAGGTTAAAGGTCATACACAAGGGTAGTTCATGTCATTCCAAACCTGTGACCGTCTTTCTTCCATAGAACACAAGATACAGATTTACTTAAAGAATCAGTTCACCCAAAAATGAAATGTAATTTATGACTCCCCTTAATGTCGCTCCACACCCGTAAGACCTCCGTTCATCTTCACACACAGTTTAAGATATTTTATATTTAGTCCGAGAGCGTATGCAAGTGTATGCACAGTGTATTCCCTTTCTGGACATGGACAGTATAGTGTGCATACACTTGCATACGCTCTCGGACTAAATATAAAATATCTTAAACTGTGTGTGAAGATGAACGGAGGTCTTACGGGTGTGGAGCGACATCAGGGGGAGGAGTTAATGACAGACATCTCATTTCTGGGTGAACTAACCCTTTAACGATATGCAAACTGACACATTTAGCCGTGTTGTTCGCAGCTGCAATGGCTTCTGGATAATTACGAGACGGCCGAGGGCGTGAGTTTGCCGCGCTCCACGCTCTACAATCATTATCTGCGGCACTGTCAGGAGCAGAAGCTGGACCCGGTCAACGCGGCGTCCTTCGGGAAGCTCATCCGCTCCATCTTTATGGGCCTGCGGACCCGGCGCTTGGGAACCCGGTAAACATTCTGGCACACTGCAAAAAGGCTTTTCTTACTTAGTATTTTTGTCTTGTTTCTAGTCCAAACATCAAAAATTCTTAAAACAAGAAGATATACTAGACAAGCAAAAGTAATTGTCTTGTTTTGGGAAAAATAACTCAAAATGAAGAGAGTTTTTGCTTAAAATAAGATAAATAATCTGCCAATGGGGTGAGAAAAATAATCTTATCTTATTTTAAGCAAAAACTCTCTTCATTTTGAGTTATTTTTCCCAAAACAAGACAATAATTTGTACTTGTCTAGTAAATGTTTCTTAATGTAAGAATTGTTTGCAGTGCATATCTCTCTCCTCAACACATGCTCGGTTCTGCTCACTTCAGCTCCGTCTTTTCTCTTCTCGAGTTTAGAGGGAACTCGAAGTATCATTATTATGGGATCCGTGTGAAGCCGGACTCTCCGCTGAACCGTCTGCAGGAGGACATGCAGTACATGGCGCTGAGACAGCAGCCCGTCCAGCAGAAGCAGAGGTCAGTCTCGACCTGGTCCAACTAGCCTACAACCAGAGGTGGAAAAAGTGCACACTGCAAAAATGCTCTTCTTACTCAGTAATTTTGTCTTGTTTCCAGTCCAAATATCAAAAAAATCCTAAATCAAGATGCATTTACTAGATCAGTTAAATGACAATAGATACTTTTCCTTGCCAATGGGGTGAGAAAAATAATCTTGTTTCCGTCCCAAACAGATAGAAGATTATTTTTCTCACCCCATTTGCAGATTTTAAACAAAAACTAATTTTATTTAGATTTTCCCCCCCCAGAAAACCAACAAAGATATATTATGTTATTTTACTTATCTAGTAAATGCATCTTGCTTTAAGAATATTTAGATAATTGGACTGGAAACAAGACAATAACACTAAATAAGAAGAGCATTGTTTGCAGTGTGGACATTCCGCCATATCTGACATCAGATGAACCCATACTCGAAAAACTTTCTGAAACTTATGAGAAACCGAAAGGAGTATTTTTTGGCACAGAAATACTCTATCAAACATCCAACTTAAAGAAAAAAAAACTTGTCCATGTTTAGGATGTGAATCTAAGTCTTTAACAGTGTAAAGAGCTCAGTATGCATTAAAAAGCATTAACCCCCCATGCCTCTTGTGGTCTGATTGGTTAAAGGACTATCCAATCGCGTACAGAGTTCTTAGAATAATGCCCGTTGATCACGCCTCTTGTGGTCTGATTGGTTGAAGGACTATCCAATCGCGTACAGAGTTCTTAGAATAATGCCCGTTGATCACGCCTCTTGTGGTCTGATTGGTTGAAGGACTATCCAATCGCGTACAGCGTTATTAGAATAATGCCCGTTGATCACGCCTCTTGTGGTCTGATTAGTTAAAGGACTATCCAATCGCGTACAGCGTTATTAGAATAATGCCCGTTGATCACGCCTCTTGTGGTCTGATTGGTTGAAGGACTATCCAATCGCGTACAGCGTTATTAGAATAATGCCCGTTGATCACGCCTCTTGTGGTCTGATTAGTTAAAGGACTATCCAATCGTGTACAGAGTTCTTAGAATAATGCCCGTTGATCACGCCTCTTGTGGTCTGATTGGTTGAAGGACTATCCAATCGCGTACAGAGTTCTTAGAATAATGCCCGTTGATCATGCCTCTTGTGGTCTGATTGGTTGAAGGACTATCCAATCGCGTACAGGGTTATTAGAATAATGCCCGTTGATCACGCCTCTTGTGGTCTAATTAGTTAAAGGACTATCCAATCGTGTACAGAGTTCTTAGAATAATGCCCGTTGATCACGCCTCTTGTGGTCTGATTGGTTGAAGGACTATCCAATCGCGTACAGCGTTATTAGAATAATGCCCGTTGATCACGCCTCTTGTGGTCTGATTAGTTAAAGGACTATCCAATCGTGTACAGAGTTCTTAGAATAATGCCCGTTGATCACGCCTCTTGTGGTCTGATTGGTTGAAGGACTATCCAATCGCGTACAGAGTTCTTAGAATAATGCCCGTTGATCACGCCTCTTGTGGTCTGATTGGTTGAAGGACTATCCAATCGCGTACAGGGTTATTAGAATAATGCCCGTTGATCACGCCTCTTGTGGTCTAATTAGTTAAAGGACTATCCAATCGTGTACAGAGTTCTTAGAATAATGCCCGTTGATCACGCCTCTTGTGGTCTGATTGGTTGAAGGACTATCCAATCGCGTACAGAGTTCTTAGAATAATGCCCATTGATCACGCCTCTTGTGGTCTGATTGGTTGAAGGACTATCCAATCGCGTACAGCGTTATTAGAATAATGCCCGTTGATCACGCCTCTTGTGGTCTGATTAGTTAAAGGACTATCCAATCGCGTACAGCGTTATTAGAATAATGCCCGTTGATCACGCCTCTTGTGGTCTGATTGGTTGAAGGACTATCCAATCGCGTACAGCGTTATTAGAATAATGCCCGTTGATCACGCCTCTTGTGGTCTGATTAGTTAAAGGACTATCCAATCGCATACAGCGTTATTAGAATAATGCCCGTTGATCACGCCTCTTGTGGTCTGATTGGTTGAAGGACTATCCAATCGCGTACAGCGTTATTAGAATAATGCCCGTTGATCACGCCTCTTGTGGTCTGATTAGTTAAAGGACTATCCAATCGCGTACAGAGTTCTTAGAATAATGCCCGTTGATCACGCCTCTTGTGGTCTGATTGGTTGAAGGACTATCCAATCGCGTACAGCGTTATTAGAATAATGCCCGTTGATCACGCCTCTTGTGGTCTGATTAGTTAAAGGACTATCCAATCGCGTACAGCGTTATTAGAATAATGCCCGTTGATCACGCCTCTTGTGGTCTGATTGGTTGAAGGACTATCCAATCGCGTACAGCGTTATTAGAATAATGCCCGTTGATCACGCCTCTTGTGGTCTGATTAGTTAAAGGACTATCCAATCGCGTACAGAGTTCTTAGAATAATGCCCGTTGATCACGCCTCTTGTGGTCTGATTGGTTGAAGGACTATCCAATCGCGTACAGCGTTATTAGAATAATGCCCGTTGATCACGCCTCTTGTGCAGTAGAAATACAGAGCAGACCCAGACCAATGTTCAATTTTAAATTGAGCTTGGTCTGGTGAAAGCCAAACAAGTAGACGGCAGCTCCTGAAGCTTCTCCTTTTGTCCCGCAGATTCAAGCCGGTGCAGAAGATGGACGGCGTCTCGGGGGAGAATTTCTCCAGCGGGGGTCAGCACACGCCCAGTGCAGCGGAGCAGACCTTCATCGCTCAGAGCCAGCACCATCAGCAGTTCTTGGGTAAGCACACCGGAGAGCATCAGCTCATACTCATGCTTTAAGAGCTTGTCTGAACGTCCCTGTGTGTCGTTAGATGGGTCCAGAGCGCTGCCAGAGTTTGTTGAACTTGAGCTCGGAGAGTCTGATGAAGGCATCAGCCTGGAGGATGTCAAAGCCCTTCAGACGCTGTACAGGGAACACTGCGAGGTCAGTCAGAGACACGGATCACTGCATCCGGTCATAAAGATGGGCTTCACGGAACATGAGCTTCATCTCTAGAGCTGCACTTCATCTAATCACACACACCTCGACACCGCAACACCGAAATAAAGGTTCAGGAAACATTTAGAGACCAACACCGCAACCCACCGAAATAAAAGTTCAGAACGCTATTAGATACACACACACACACACACACACACACACACACACACACACACACCCCATCACCACAACCCACGAAAATAAGTTCAGAAAACTATTAGTTACACACACACACCTCATCACCGCAACCCACGAAAATAAGTTCAGAAAACTATTAGTTACACACACACACACACACACCTCATCACCACAACCCACGAAAATAAGTTCAGAAAACTATTAGTTACACACACACCTCATCACCGCAACCCACCGAAATAAAAGTTCAGAACGCTATTAGATACACACACACACACACACACACACACACACACCTCATCCCCACAACCCACTGAAATAAAAGTTCAGAAAACTATTACACACACATGGCTCTTCACCAAAACACACCGAAATAAAAGTTCAGAAAGTAATCAGACACACGCGCACACACAACTCACTCCAACACACAGAAATAAAAGTTCAGAAAACGAATAGATATACACGCACGTGCACACACACACCTCATCACTGCAACACACCGAAATAAAAGTTCAGAAAGCAATTAGACACACACACACAGCTCTTCACCGCAACGCATTGAATTAAAAGTTCCGAAAACTATCAGATACACACACACACACACACACACACACACACACACACAACTCATCACTCCAACACACCGAAATAAAAGTTCAGCAATCAGACACACACCTCATCACCAAATTAAAGTTCAGAAAACTATTAGATACACACATACGCACACCTCATCACACTGAAATAAGTTTGTAAACCTCGCTCACTCAAAATGGGTCAATATTTCAGATGTCACGGGGCTCTAGTTACGGTCCAGTCTTGTTGAATTTCAGTGTAAAGGACTTGTGCTGATTTTCCCACGCAGGCCATTTTGGACGTAGTGGTGAACCTTCAGTTCAATCTAATCGAGAACTTGTGGCAGACCTTCTGGCGCTATTCTCCCTCCAGCTCCGTAGAGGGCGCCACCATCACAGAGAACAGGTACGTGACCCGATCTGCTCTTCAGCTTCAGTAATTAGGCACCGTATCTGAGACGTGATTATTATTGTCTCTGAGATGTGATTATTATGGTCTCTGCAGCGGTGTGAGCGAGATCGAGGGCCGGCTGCCGCGCTCCAGGCTGACCCTGCTGTGCCGGAACGAGGATGTGCTGAAGTGGATGAACACCTGTGATCACCTGATGTATCAAGCCCTCGTGGAGATCCTCATCCCTGACGTCCTCAGACCCATTCCTAGTGAGGCTCTCATGCACCACATCCATATACAACTCTTTATTTGTTGGCTCTTGGTCACAATTAGTTTGTATGTTGACTAGGGCTGTAATCTCCCGGTCAATTATTAGTCGAAACGTTCTGGCTCGGCCAAAATTCTGATTGGTAGATTTTTTTTGGCTCGTTCATTTCGTCAGGTTTGCGGCGTTCCTTTCGTCAGGTCTGCCGCGTTCCTTTCGTCAGGTCTGCCGCGTTCCTTTCGTCAGGTCTGCCCCGTTCGTTTTGCGGCGTTCGTTTCGTCAGGTTTGCCACATACGTTTTGTCAGGTCTGCCGCGTTTCGTTTCGTCAGTTTTGCGGCGTTCGTTTCGTCAGGTCTGCCGCGTTCGTTTCGTCAGTTTTGCGGCGTTCGTTTCGTCAGGTCTGCCGCGTTCGTTTCGTCAGGTCTGCCGCGTTCGTTTCGTCAGGTCTGCCGCGTTCGTTTCGTCAGGTCTGCCGCGTTCGTTTCGTCAGTTTTGCGGCGTTCGTTTCGTCAGGTCTGCCGCGTTCGTTTCGTCAGGTCTGCCGCGTTCGTTTCGTCAGGTCTGCCGCGTTCGTTTCGTCAGGTCTGCCGCGTTCGTTTCGTCAGGTCTGCCGCGTTCGTTTCGTCAGGTCTGCCGCGTTCGTTTCGTCAGGTCTGCCGCGTTCGTTTCGTCAGTTTTGCGGCGTTCGTTTCGTCAGGTCTGCCGCGTTCGTTTCGTCAGTATTGCGGCGTTCGTTTCGTCAGGTCTGCCGCGTTCGTTTCGTCAGGTCTGCCGCGTTCGTTTCGTCAGTTTTGCGGCGTTCGTTTCATCAGGTCTGCCGCGTTCGTTTTGTCAGTTTTGCGGCGTTCGTTTCGTCAGGTCTGCCGCGTTCGTTTTGCCGCGTTCGTTTCGTCAGGTCTGCCGCGTTCGTTTCGTCAGTTTTGCGGCGTTCGTTTCGTCAGTTTTGCCACGTTCGTTTTGTCAGTTTTGCGGTGTTCGTTTCGTCAGATCTGCCGCGTTTGTTTTGCGGCGTTCGTTTCTTCAGTTTTGCCACGTTCGTTTCGTCAGTTTTGCGGCATTCGTTTCGTCAGTTTTGCCACGTTCGTTTCGTCAGGACTGCCGCGTTCGTTTTGCGGCGTTCGTTTCATCAGGTTTGCCACATACGTTTCGTCAGGTCTGCCGCGTTCGTTTCGTCTTTTTTAGATGTTTGGACTAGAAACAAGACAAAAATACTAAGTAAGAAAAGCATTTTTTGCAGTGATTTAATATACTGCAAAGAGCCTACTAGTTTATTAGTACCAAATACTGCGTACAGTGCGCAGCTAATTCATTAAATGTTTTTTTAGACTTTTTCTTAGTTTAAAATTTCAGGACTTTGGTTAATTAGAGCCTTAATGTTCACCTCTTGTAGAGTTTTCCAGATGATATTAAATGACCCGAATCTTGCCTAAATCTGAATCTCCTCCTGCATCCGACAGGTGCCTTGACTCAAGCCATCCGTAACTTTGCCAAAAGCCTTGAGGGCTGGCTCACCAACGCCATGAGCAGCATCCCCCAGAGGATGATCCAGACCAAGGTGAGCGCAGTGGACATCCAATCCCAATTCCAATCCCAATCTCAATCTCAATCCTAATCTCAATCTCTCTGCAGGTTTCTGCTGTTAGTGCCTTTGCTCAGACCCTGCGCAGATACACGTCTCTGAACCATCTGGCGCAGGCGGCGCGCGCAGTCCTGCAAAACACCTCACAGATCAACCAGATGCTCAGCGACCTCAACCGTGTAGACTTTGCCAATGTGCAGGTACATCACATGAGCCATGGCATCCCTCCGTTAAGGGATCGTTCACACAAACATGAACATTCCGTTATTTACTCACCTCATGTTATTGGTTAGCCTGGCTCAGCCGAACTCAGCCCCGCCCACAACATTTGAGCTCGGGCAGTTCGGTCTGGACTCGATCCATAGAGGAGTGATTATAATACAGAAACTGACCAATGAGATCATCAGGGCGGGCTTTAGCTGATGATGGACAGATGATCAACAGTAACTGACCAATGAGATCGTCAGGGCGGGCTTTAGCTGATGATGGACAGATGATCAACAGTAACTGACCAATGAGATCATCAGGACGGGCTTTAGCCGGTGACAGACAGATGATCAACAGAATCTGACCAATGAGATCATCAGGGCGGGCTTTAGCTGATGATGGACAGATGATCAACAGAAACTGACCAATGAGATCACCAGGGCGGGCTTTAGCTGATGATGGACAGATGATCAACAGAAACTGACCAATGAGATCACCAGGGCGGGCTTTAGCCGGTGACAGACAGATGATCAACAGAAACTGACCAATGAGATCACCAGGGCGGGCTTTAGCCGATGATGGACAGATGATCAACAGAAACTGACCAATGAGATCACCAGGGCGGGCTTTAGCCGATGATGGACAGATGATCAACAGAAACTGACCAATGAGATCACCAGGGCGGGCTTTAGCCGATGACGGACAGATGATCAACAGAAACTGACCAATGAGATCATCAGGGCGGGCTTTAGCCGATGACGGACAGATGATCAACAGAAACTGACCAATGAGATCATCAGGGCGGGCTTTAGCCGATGACGGACAGATGATCAACAGAAACTGACCAATGAGATCATCAGGGCGGGCTTTAGCCGATGACGGACAGATGATCAACAGTAACTGACCAATGAGATCATCAGGGCGGGCTCTAGCCGATGACGGACAGATGATCAACAGTAGCGTAATCATCTCGTCATCAAAGGCGCTAGGGTTGAGTTTGCTCTAATCCTAAACGGAGAGCTTGTACGTATCTGAATCACCTTCACTATTTCTCTCAGAGTTTAAGGCCGATGATGGACAGATGATCAACAGAAACTGACCAATGAGATCACCAGGGCGGGCTTTAGCCGGTGACAGACAGATGATCAACAGAAACTGACCAATGAGATCACCAGGGCGGGCTTTAGCCGATGATGGACAGATGATCAACAGAAACTGACCAATGAGATCACCAGGGCGGGCTTTAGCCGATGATGGACAGATGATCAACAGAAACTGACCAATGAGATCACCAGGGCGGGCTTTAGCCGATGACGGACAGATGATCAACAGAAACTGACCAATGAGATCATCAGGGCGGGCTTTAGCCGATGACGGACAGATGATCAACAGAAACTGACCAATGAGATCATCAGGGCGGGCTTTAGCCGATGACGGACAGATGATCAACAGAAACTGACCAATGAGATCATCAGGGCGGGCTTTAGCCGATGACGGACAGATGATCAACAGTAACTGACCAATGAGATCATCAGGGCGGGCTCTAGCCGATGACGGACAGATGATCAACAGTAGCGTAATCATCTCGTCATCAAAGGCGCTAGGGTTGAGTTTGCTCTAATCCTAAACGGAGAGCTTGTACGTATCTGAATCACCTTCACTATTTCTCTCAGAGTTTAAGGACACTCAGAGCACTTCCCAACACGATCATTTCTTTTACAACACCGGCAAAAATCGTTTACACCTTTTTCTTCTAACTTACTTATTACTTATTCCAGCGTGCGTGCAGACAGGGTTGCCAAGTTTTTACAACAAAACCTGCCAACTACTAGCCCAAAACAAGCCCAATAGCTTTTTGGGAGGTTTTGCACAAAAAATGTTGTTTGTGGGTTAAATGTGTGTTATTTTGGCTAGGTTGCTGCTAAAAATTCCCATTCCTGGGTCTATACATCCCATAATTGAGGTCGCTTCAACCCGCGGACATGGAAAACAACCGGCGGGAAAACCGCAGACTTGGCAACACAGTGCAGTTGAGCTCTGTGGACATTTGATGACTAACGTTGTGCATCGTTCCGTTGCTCTGATTGGTTGTTGGTCTGTCAAATTGAGGTCTTTCCTGGTTCTGTTGAAATGCCCCATAATCACAGCCCAATGAGCATCAGACTCATATTCTGACTAGAGCTGAGTATGACCACGGCAGGCTAGTCATTGGTGTGAAACACAGATGAAGCTCTTTTGGACCAAACCCTAAAATCTCGAAAAGGTTATAAAGGCTTCATAAACGGAGCAGCTCAATCCAAGTCTTGTAAAGAGATACGATCGCTCTAGAAGATGAACAGATTTGTATGTATGTGCAGGGCTCAACATTAATGATCATAGGGCTCAATATGTTCATTCACTTGTACGAGTAAAAAATGAGCTTGTCCAGAAAATGTTATTTGTGTGTGTGTTCTATATACAGTATATTCTGAAGCAATATTGTCACCAGTGTTCATTCAGCTTTGACATACACACATACATATTAGACAGACATACACACATACATATTAGACAGACCGACACACATACACACACACACGACAGAAAGAAACAAAAATATGCACGCATGAGAAAATATATAGAGAGCGTTCTACTCGGTAACCATGTGTTAATTACCCCTAGGTTCATTTTTCACCGGAGTCGTCCTTTAAACAGACCTATAGCTGAAGAATAAAGCACTGTTATTAAAAATAAGTAAAACAATATGACAAAAACAAAGATAAAATTAAAAATCTACATTGTAATTATAAAAGTACATTTAAAAAATATTTAATGACTTGAACCATGAAATAAGACTTTGCTCATCCCAACCCGTTCAGTAAACGTAAACATTTTGTATTTAATTTAATCTAAATAGTTGTTTTAAATGGGGGTAAAAGAAAGTCAAGTTTTTATTTATTTTAAAGCACTTTCAAACATAGACATATATTGAAAAATGACAATACATATCGCCCAGCCCTACAACCGATGCAGACATTCACCAGATTACTTCAGAGAGCCCATGACCCGCCAAAACAAGAGAACCAACTGATCCAAAAGAACACGGCAAACCGTCTGCTGCTGTTGGTTCAGTGGGACTCGGACTAAGAATCGCAGAGATTAGGAGCGCAATCGCATCAATTTGAAGTATTGTGTTTACATGAGGTAAAGTTGAATTAGTTCTAGGGGTGTAACGATTTATCGTTAAACGTTGTATCGCGATATAAAAACGTGACGATATGATTCATGATAGAGTTGTTTTATCCAAGGCTCAGCTTGCTGTAGTCGGCCTATTTATAAGGTATAATTCACACAAACACATTTACAAATGTACCACAAACGTTTCTCTGTCATCATGAACTCACCATCATGTCATTTTACGTTTAACTTCCAAACACAAATGAAGATATTCTTTATGAAACCTGAGGGATTTCTGTCCCTCCATTTAAAGTCCATTTTTCCTCTCAAACGTAAAAGATCTAAAAAAATGTCATAAAGGCATCAGAAAAATAACTAATGGAGTGTCTAATCCGAATCCAAGTCTTCTGGAGAGACTCGAGCGACGGCTTATGATGAACAGATTTACTCATACTGTAGTAAACACGGACGCTCAGATGATTGAGAAAACAACACGAGAGAGTAA